>NC_043990.1:17759698-17999698 GCF_902150065.1 Myripristis murdjan | reverse complement strand
AGCATAAGTAGTAATTTGTGTCTGCACTGTTTTGCTGTGTTCCTTTAAACAGGATGGAGCCCTATTTTCTATCTGCAGCAATTGTGTTTGTTGATGTGTGAGTGTGTGTGTGTATGTGTGTGTGTGTCCTTCTCCTATGCTAATAGGATGTCATGTACCTGTCTATGAGGACAAAATCAATTTTCAGCCGACAGCAAAGGCTCTCATGTTTAACATCAAAGAAAAAAAAAAGTATTCATTTACTATGTGGCTAGAGAGACAGAGAGAGAGAGAGAGAGGGAGAGAGAGAGAGGGAGAGAGAGGGAGAGAGGACAGATGTGTTAAAGAACATTGTCGAAGGACAGGTGGAGCGACTGGAATTCAGATGGAGCACAGAGAGAGAGAGACAGAGAGAATGATATACAGCGCTGGCTAACCGAGAATACAGCTATGTGCTGGTAGGAAAACAGACAGACAGGATGGGGGGAGGATGAATAGGGAAAACAGTTTGAGAAAAAGAGAGAGACAGAGAGAGGGAGGACGGAAAGGACAGATGATGATGATGATGATGCTGAAGGAGGGAGACGGAAAACGAGAGATAACGTGGAGTGCCTGTGAGAGACAGATGGGGAAATCAAACGCGAGAGGAAAGAGGACGAGTGCGGAGGAAAGGAGGGCAGAGGGTAACAGCGAGGGAGGGCGGGTTCCTGGGTGGGGGGTGGGGAGGGGGGGGGGGGGGGGTACCAGTCCGTCTGCCTGGTGTTTTCAAAATATCACATGACGGCTGCCATGTGTTGGAAATTACTGCCGGTTAACTATCTCCCCCAAACCGCTCCGAAAAAATATGTCTGCAATTTATGAAATGTGTTCCAGGGCCCGCTAAGTAGAACCAGATTTGTGAAACAGAAAAAAAAAAAAAAAAAAAAAAAAAAAAAAACTTCAGCCCTTAACTCCCCCCGTCTCTCTCAAAACCGCTACTCTCTTTCTTTTGCTCTCTCTCTCCGGCTCCACCAACCCCCCCGCCCCCCCCCCCCCAACACACACACCTCCACACATACACACACACACGCACGCACGCACGCACACTCCTTCGCCCTGCAGGAGACGATGTTTAAAAACGGGGTCTTAGTCGCATCTGGTGAGCAGGGAGCCAGAGAACGGTGGTCGGTGTGACCTCGCATCGGGGCATTTCCAGGCGCACAGGGTGTGTGTGTGTGCACATATGTGTGTGTGTGTGTGTGTGCCTGTGCGTTTGTTTGTGAAATGGTGACCGTGGTTTGCTAATGGCTTTGAGTGGATGAGAGTAGGGTATGGCTGGAGGCAAAGGCGGCAGAGGGGTGGCCTCTGCGCACACACACACACACACACACACACACACACATGCAAGTGCGCACACATAGTACCACTGCACTTCTAGGTCAATGATGTGTCTTTGTCTCCTTTCATCTAACCATTACACACTCCCTCTCCTCTCATCGTTTCACCTTGCATTGTCGGCCCGCAGCCAAATCAGAAGATCTCGTCTCTAAAGGGGCGAGAACAGCGGCTCAGAACAAAGCTTTGACACGCAGCCGCCTCTGAAACACCAGTGACAGGGAGAGGAGCACGCACATGCAGCCTCTGCTCAAAGCCTGCGCCATGCTGTATTTAAAAGCCATAAAGTAATCTGTTACCCAACTAGGGCTGGGCAATACAAGATCTTTGACTGTCATGATATTGTAGGGTTCACTATTGGTGTTGTGTGAGATTTCCACACACAACAGATTTTTGACAAACATATGACATTTCTGCAAACTAAGGATATGCTGTCAAATGTCACGTGTTCAAGTTTCATCATGACAGGACTTTGCTTCTGCAGGCTGGGGTTCGAGCACCGCGGCAAACAAGAGCCGTGTTCATTTTTAGCAAACGTCAGCTCGCGCTCCACAACCTTGACCGAGTTGTTTGGCTGGCGAACAAAACAAACGAGGCACACCAAAGCGACTAACGAGGTACTGTTAGTTAACGGGAGCACATGTGCAAGCATTAGGTCACATGGCGCTGACCCAGGCTGCACCACATTGGCTGAAAGTCTAAATGCTGATATGCAACGTTTTGTTTTTGGTTCAGAAACTTTGACATTTTTACATATTTGCTGGTTTGCAAATTTGCTCTGATGGCAGACAACATTTATATAATATATATAATGCATATATACTACTATATCTAACAGCATACTGTATATGCAATAGTTCTAATACATTTTTCAATAGAGGGTCTTTTTTTAATACCATTTCATTCATCATTAACATCTTGCCAACCATAACTGAACTTAGATAATAGCACATATAAATATGAAAAAAAACTTTTAAAAGCATTTATTCTGTACTTGTGCCATAACAATACTTATTAGTATAATGTTAGTATAATAATTAGTATAATGTCAGTTAGTTGTTTTTACTGACTTATTGAAATGATCTCTGTCATGTTTGTCTTTTTGTGGCAATTTTTGTTGTGTGTGTGTGTGAACTGTACATCAGACACAAGTACATTGAATGTGTATCATCATGCAGGTAAAAAATCTGTGTGTGTGTGTGTGTGTGTGTGTGTCTTTGTTCTGAGGTGCTACAGATCTCTGTTCCTCCCACTGTCCATCACACAGTTTAACCATCACAAAAACAACTGTCTGCACCCACACTAGTAACAGCATTACCTTGACAATTCCATTGTTTTGTTTTTCTGTCACATAAACAGAAATACATGTGCACACTCACACAAACACACACACATACACACGCAAACACACACAGCCTAACTGCTTTCCAGTGCTACAGATGGATGCCACCACTCTCTCTGGAGCGCTGCCAGCGCCAGCTAGTGAACAGCTTGCCTGGCACACTGCTCTGTGTGTGTGTGTGTGTGTGTGTGTGTGTGTGTGTGTGTGTGTGTGTGTGTGTGTGTGTGTTTCTGTGCCTGCAGAAACAGTAGCGAAATAGCCTAGTGCAGATGGGTGGCCAAAATAGCCCCCCTTCATACACACCCACACGCAAGAACATAGTGACACACACACACATGCTCACATAAACATACACACACATGCATGCGTGCACACACACACACATGCACACTCACATATGCTCCAGAAAAGAGAGAGAGACACACACACACTCGGTTCTGCCTAAGTGTTCCCGCCCTGGCACACGCTACCGCTTGCACAGCTGCTTCCTCAGAGGCACACACGTATAGATTCACTTGCTAGCACGCACACACACACACATGCACGCACACACACACACACACACACACACACGCACATGCACACAGTAAAAGCACACATCTCTGCTTAGCTTACACATCCTGTTTAAGGCATGGGAAGTGAAGAAATAAAAAGCCCTTACCCCTCACCCATCCACACACACAAACACACACACATACACAAACATATACACACAGATACACAAACATATACACACACATACACTATGGCTGCCATCACCATAACCAGCACCCCAACCCCACAAAAGCCCACACACACATACACACAGATCGACTATGCATTCCTGTGCATCACACACACACAGACACACACACTCTAGCATGGTGTGCTTATCTGTGGTAACAATTCAACTTTATATCTGTGCTTGTCTTCCAGACACACACAGAGAGAGAGAGAGAGAGAGAGAGAGAGAGAGAGAGAGAGAGAGAGGAGAGGAGATGAGCGGGAGAGAGAAGGAGATGGAGAGAGAGAGAGAGAGAGAGAGAGAGAGTATCAAGGCATTCAGCCGGGACGCATTCCAGACTGGCACCCTTCCAGCCAAGGCCTATACATCTGCATGATCATAGAAACATCACTGTTAAATGATGTGACAATGACATTAAGTCATAAAAGCTCTTCAGGGTACTTGGTGGAACAATGGCATCAACACAATATAATTGATATGCAGTTGTAGTCATTTATAACGCTCAAGGTAGGAAGTGAATTCTTGTGGCAGGCACGGGCTAAGTGATACTGCATCAAGTCTTGACTGAGTGTTTTCATTAGCCGCAGCTGTACAGTAACAGATTGAGGAAGTGCCGCTTTTGAACAATGAATTCTGTCTTGAAAACAGGTGGTTTAATTTTGCCAGGAAAGTGGCGTGATGAAGGGAGGGAGCAGCTCCTCTTCTGTAACACCGCTCTCATCAGCTTTGCCGGCCTCATCGGTGAGTTGGCTGTTATAAATGCATGCGGTGCAGTGCAGCTGAGCTTTGTTCAAACCCACAGAAATTTATTTTATATTCTAGTGGAGATCCAAAGGTTTCTAGAAATACCAAATATGTCCTGCTGAATTACAGGGAAATGTGTATAAAATGATGCACAAGACATCTAGATATTTTCTGTTTGATGTTCAAGTGCAGCTGTAAAACAATGTGTTTGATTATTTCACTTACTATCAGGGTGATGTAGCTTCAGTGAAGCTTTGCAACCAGTAGACAAAGAATATATATGGAAAAAATCATTTTTGCTAAGTTTGAAGCTGCTTAAGGGGAGATTTGAGGGGAAATCGGAGCTCAGTGTATCTGGTAGCACTGAGATTCATATTGGTCTTTGGATCAAAGAAGGAAGGAAAGAAAACGATGTCTCTGCATGTGAACATTCAACAAGAGCAAGACACAACACAGCGTTAGCCAGCCAGGAGTGCGAGAAGCAGTCAGTAAGTCAGCTAGTAAAGTCAGCCTGCCAGTCAGTCAGTCAATGAGGAGCTGAGGCTGCTGGCAGCAGGTACCCTCACCCTGGTACAGAGGGGAGAGCATGGTGGCGGGCAGTGCCAACTGTGCTCTGGGTAGCTGTGCCAACCCTGCCAGCCCTGCAGTGTCTGTCTGCCAGTGCCATCTGGGAGGAACAGCTCTGCGCACATACCTCTCCTCAGCTCAGAGGGCACAGACACACACATGCACACACGCACACACACAAGACAGCAAGGGCATACATGCACACGCGCCGCATACATACAGTATGCACAAATATGCGCAATATGAACACACACAGGCACGCATGCACGCACACACGCGCACACACACAGCCGGCCGCTGACAGCTCACCATCTGTGTGCTGCCTCTGACTTCTCCCTTTGCTTCATTCTCTGCCCTTGTTTTTGCTTTCATACACTCTCTCTCCCTCTCCTCCCTCCCTCCCATCCTCTCATCTTGTCTCACTTTATCAAGTGATTTTCCAAGTCATCCTTCTCTACATGTGTGTCATGAACAGCTGTGTATCGACAAGCATACTATATGTATATATATATATATATATATATATATATATATATATATATATAAATATATATATATATCAGATCAAGATGTGTCGGGATTTGACAGGCCTTTTTCAACTTATCTAGCATTGCAGTCTAGATCAGAGTGCACAGACTGTCCTCTCTAATCCTCCTTTCCTCTCCTCATTTCCCCTCTTTGCTCAGCCTCTCCCCATCAGCAGGAATCTACAGCTGAGATGGTGTCCTTAAATGGGTTCACACACACACACACACACACACACACACACACACACACACACGCACACACACACACACACACACACACACACACACACACACACACACACACTGCACATATATGCATCCAAAAAACATACATAAGTTTGAACACCAGATGCACAAACACATCCCAGGTGACGATGAATAGTCATCCATCTCACTGAGCCAAGTCAAAACAGAGGCAGAAGAGAGAGAAAGGTGCAAAAAAAAAAAAAAGTAGAATAAAATAAGGAGGGGAGTGAGCATACAGTAACAAGGGGGAAAGACTGCAGGAGGTGTGTGTGAGGAGAGAAGAAACAAAAAACATCCCTGTGTGCCAGTCAGATTACATAGTGTTCCCTCTTTATAGCAGAGGGAAATGAAAATGAGAACAAAAGAGTGAAAACTCTTGTAGAGGTTCAAAAAAAAAAAAAAGAAAAGAAAAGAAAAGAGTGAGTTTAAATAAATAAAAGTCATGATGGAGAGGAGAGGCGAGGTGGGGAGGTAAAATGAGTTCAGAACAGTGGAATTCAGATCAAGGGAAAACAGGTCACTGTCTTTACCAGAGAAGTCTTGCCTCGGGTGAAGCTCTCCCTCAGATGTTTCTCATTTCAGTCCTCTGCACCACTGTTTTAAAACGGCGGCCAAAGCCAGACATGAACACTATAAACACAGTCCGTGCCCTTTCCACTTCTATTTGAATATGTTCACATGACATTTCTATTGATTTCTTCATTTGCTAACATACTGTGAGTGAAAAAAAAAAAAATCAATTACTTTTCCAGACGTCACATTCCACATAACAAAGGTAGAGGCAGGAAAGCTTTCCATCAATAGGGCTGGAAAGCATTCACAAGAGTTGGAAAGTTGAAGGCTGAACAATAACGTGAAGTAAGCTGACGTTACAGTTCTTCAATTAGTGTAACGTCGACGCCAACAGTGAGCTGGCTGAGGCATTCGTGTGTGTGTGTGTGTGTGTGTTTGTGTGTGTATTCAGCTCCATCGAGGCAACCACCTTCCGCTTTGTGTGTTAAAACCCTTTAACCCATGGATTATCCTTGTTTCCAGCTCATGGTGTAACACCTGGAAATGCTGCACAGAACAGCACCACGCTATTATTTTTCTCCACTCTCCAACACAACAGCTGCAGCATTTTCAATCACAAACCTTCCTTTTCCTCCTCTTCCTCACTCCATTTATTTCCCGCCCTCTCACCAGCCACCACCAGCATCACAGAGGCCCACGCAATCACCGATTGTTCCCACCATCCATCCATCCTTTCCTGCTCCTCCTCCTCCCATTCTCCCTCTCTCACCCCCTCCTGCTAGCAACAGTATAACACCATCAGAAAGATCTTCGATTAAACACCAGTCAGTCCCATTTTTCTCTCTCTCCGCAGCCTCTTTCCCACCTTTCTCCTCCCAGCTCTTCCCTCTCGCCCACCTTTTCTTTTTCTCGACCACTTCCACCCATTTTCACCGCTCAAACCTCCTCTATTTTTTTTTTACTTCCCCATCCCTCTCTCCATGCAACCCCTCACCTAAACACTACATGCAGTAGCAGCGGCAGAAATAGTAGCCTCATTAAAAAACAAGGAAAATCCATTTGGTGCATTTGTCTGCTGCCTCACTGGCCTCCTCTGAACTGGAGTAGCAACACTCAACGTCTCTCCTCTTTTCTCCTCTGTTCTTGGATTTTTATCTTTTCCCTCACTCTCTCTGATTTCACATCCTCCAATTTAATGGCTTGTTGCTATAATGGTATTGTATGTCAGGCCAATACCAGGCTGAAGCAGGGTGCTGCAAAAAAATCCAACACTGGTGCCGCATGACATGCAAAAAAATTAAAGCAATGTAATGTCATTTTCTGGTTATTTTTGCACATACTGTGCAGTATATGGATGATAACTTTGTCTGCAAGAGAGGAATACATTATGCTTCAGGCATTTTTTGCTCATTGACCTCAAACTAATGATATCCAGTTAAATTAACAGACTAGACTGTTCCTTGGTAGAGCATAAAAGTAGTGATTTCTGATTAACTGAGATCTTCAATTGATCGAATATCCATTCTTAAACTACCAAGATCAATCTTTGACTATGCCTTTGTCGGCAGTGTGAAGATTTTTGCTAAAGACTATCTGTAGTATTCCTCCTGTCTTGCAGATGTCATCTGTTGAACTACCATGATGGCAAAGAAGAGCTGAGAGAAAGCAAAGCTATTGGAATTAAATATCCTTAATGGAAACAATATGGAATCATTCTGAAATCAATACTGAATCAAATTTGGGCCTTGTGAATCAAAATTAAACTGAATCAGGAAATCAGCGCCGATACCCAGCCCTCATTCCCATATGCTGGCAGTAAAAAAAAATAAAAATAAAAATAAAAAAAAAAGAAGCCCCCCCCTTCATTTTCTCTACATTTCTTCCTCTCTGTCCCTCCTCATCCCACTCCTCATCTTGTAAACACTCCACTCCTCTTTTCACCCCTGATTTCTCTCTGCAGTTTTCTTTCTCTCTCCTGTTCTGCCATGATCGCAACATCTGATTAACATATGTCTGTGCTTTCACTCCCTGTCAGCTTGCAGGCATCTGCACACACGCGCGCACACACACATACACACACACGCATGCACACACACCTACACACGCACAAAGACACAGATGTTTCACACTGTGCCTGAGGTTCATGACGGCATAAGACAAAAAAAAAATGAAACTGAAATTCCCCATCGTCCTTTTAATTATATTTATCCACCATTATGTGCTGTGTATGCATGTAATATTAAGGATGGGAGACAAAGCATTACTGCCAGCCAACAAGTCCCATCTTCCCCAGTGAGCTTCTTAAAATGCCAGTAATTGAGGAGAGAGAGAGAGAAATACAATGAAAGAGAGAGACGATATAGAGACACATGAGAGAGAAAGTGTATATTTGTGTGTGTGTGTGCGTGTGTGTGTGCAGTATGCTTATGTACTGATAAACAACAGCAATAGCTCTGCCAGCTCCTTTGAGATGCACAGTCCCTAAAATTACTCTCTCTCTCTCTCTCTCTCACACACACACACACACACACACTCACACACACAGACTCTCTTTAGGCTCATATTTCCCTTCATAAGCAGACACTGATACAGTGGATTGAGTTCATTCAATAAATAAACAACAGTTGGGAGCTTAAGTCTGTCATTCACCTTCCAGTTATTGAAATCAGAGATCTGCTATTGATTTTTTTTCTACGCTGGTGCCAGGAAGACCTGCCCTGACAACCAGTGCCAGTCAATACCAGCCACCATTTGAAACTATCTGATGTGAACACACTCAGATAAATCACTATGGTGGATTTTTCTTTTTCTTTCTTTTTTTTTTTTTTTTTTTGGCCTTAAATTATCTTCTCATGATGACAATGTACAGTGTTTCCAGATGTGGGGCCAACTTTTTTTTTTGGTGCTGGAGATCAAGTTTATTTTTCTCACTTCCCTGTCCCAGATTGCCTGGAACTGGCCGCACTACTTTCTCCATCTCATCCACAGCAAAAACATGTAATACCAACAACAGACATACAGATCAGCAAACCAAACAAGTAGGAAACAACTAGAAGCTTGCCAAAAAAACAAAACAAAAAACAAACAAAGAAAAAAAACCTCATCTGCTCCACAACAACAACAAAAGCTTTGCAGAATTCCTCAGCCAAACAAGTGCTTATTGTTGCACTGCATGCATGTTGTAATGCCTGCAATTTCACCTGTTGGTTCAGTCTCAGCATTAAGCCCCTGCTGTCTGAACATGCACTCACATAAAAATCGCAAGCTATATGAGTGTGGCTGCGGTTAATTACCCTCCTTGTATGTGTGAAAAACAGTGTAGTGCAGTGTGTGTGTGTGTGTATGTGTGTGAGTGTGTGTGCATTAACTTCAATGGCTTCCCTCAGCCTGAGCATTAAACAAGTCAACTTGTCAAGGAGCTCTGACACTGACTTAAAGAAAGTTAAGTAAGTAAGCCTGTGAATCCCATGCCAAAATCTCCCTCCCTTCTTTCCCCTCCTGCCTCCTCCAACCCCCACTTCACCTCCTATTCAGGATACTTAAAAATAACGCTGAATATATGGGACAATATAAGGGCTTAAATTCAAAACAGGCGAATAAAGGGCTTTCGTTATACGACCACATTAACAAACTGAATACTCAGACAATGCTTGTGAGGAGAAAACGGTTTGCTAAGGAGATTTCAATGGAGCACCAAGGCTGTTTTGTGTGGGATGGAGCTGACCTGTGTGTATGTGTGAGTGTGTATGTGGGGTTGTGTGTGAGAGTGTGGTTTGTGTGTGAAGAAGGGGGGCAGCTGGCTTCAATAAGAAAGAATGGGAGTGACTTTTTTGTGGAAGACTTGATACACTCAATAGGGCTTTGGAGGACCCACTCAATGATGAGTCAATGAGGTGGACTTGAATAGTGGGGGTGATGGAGTGAGACACACAGAAAAAGTGCTGTGTGTCTCTCTCTCGCTCTCTCTCTCTCTCACACACACACACACACACACAGTGAAGTGCCATGAGACAGTCTCTGGGGTAATGGCGCAGAGAGATGTATATGAGAATAAAAGGCGGTGAAAATGAGAGGAGGGGAACTGCAAAGAGAAGTAAATATTGGACCGTGTTTGGACCACACAGGAAAATTAAAGGTGCCAGCTGCAGCTGAAAATGAGTCTTCAGAGTGATGCCATATAGGAGAAGGATTTATAGTTCCACAAAGAACCAGACCTTCAGACCTTGCTCCATGAATTTTGACCCCAAAAACTCCTCTTAGGAACTTTTTCAGAATGATGCAGAACTCTTTTCAAAGTGCCCCCCACCCAAAGGAGTAACCACTAAACGCTAAACAAAGCAATTCTTTAGTACTTGATGGTCTTTCATGAAGAACCAACTATTATTATTCTTTTTAACATTACATCTCTGTTTCTCTAGCCCTCAAGAACTATTTCTTTTAACAGGTCAAAAGTGCCTCAAAGAACCATAAAAAGGTTATTTAGGGAACATGGCAGGAAATGATAGTTAATTCTTTTTTCTAAAAAGAAAAATGAAGGTATCAATTGGCACTGAAAATAGACCTTGATAGTGACGCTACAGAGAGAGCCATTTGTGATTTCACAAAAAACCTGTTAGACCATAGTTTGTTAAAAAAAAAAAAAAAAAAAAAATCTTTAAATGCTTCTTCAGAGAATCCCCAAAGGTGCTTCAAAAAGTTTAAACAAAACAAAAACAAAGAAAAGTTATTTTGAGAATTTTTTCCAAATAGTTCTTGGTGGAGCCAAGTGGTTTAATGAAGAAACCTTTTCAATTTTTTTTTTTTTTTTTTTAAATGAGGAAGGATCCACTAAACGAAGCGGCTCTTTAGTTGCTGATGGTTCTTCATGGAACCTTTATTTCTGTGTGTGTGAGACACAGCAGCAGGCCACATCAACACACACCCAGACATGTCCGTCTCTCCTCCGCTCTTCTCTTTCCTGTCTCTTTGCCCACTAGCCTCCCCATGTGGGATGTTGAAAATTGATGGGTGTGCATGCATGCGCTTGTGTGTATGTGTGTGCAGTTTGCAGCACACACACGGCACAAAGTTTACACCCCACTGGAGACCATTAGCGATTCCCTACCTGATACACAGGGAAGAGAGTCTGAGAGAGTGATAGGAAAAGACGAAAAAGTGTAGACGAGGGGAGGAGGGAGGCAGAGAATCAGAGGAGGAGAAGAGAGGGAGAGAGAGAGAGAGAGTCAGTGACAGACTGGCAGACTGATATACAGACAGACACAGACAGATGGGAAGATAAATGAACAGATATTCTGGCAGCTCTACAATACTGTGAGAGAAAAGGAAGGGAACATCAGGGGTAACGTCAGAACTCTTTCTCTCCATCGCTTTCTCCCCCTCTGCCTCGCTCTCCTCCTTCACAGTCAAAGCATCGACCAAAGATGGCCTCAGCTTTAGTGCAATCTGATGTAACTGGCCAGAAACAGAGTCCCAATACTCTGTATCAAACGTAGCCATACCCCACTCATCAAACTGGAGAAGGAGGCTGTGTGAAATCTCTCCAAAATATGCGATGGACAGTTATATAACAGAACTTCCATCCCGCATCTAAACAAATTTTAAATTAAGGATATTAGAAATACTGTATCATTTTATTAAAGATATGCTTTCTTTATTTTACCCATTCATCAGAGTGGAGAGGTGAACTGAGCTGAAGTTCATCACACATCAAAGAGCCCCAAGACTCAAATCACTACTGGAAACACATTTGGGAGCCTCATGCAAATTAACTCTTTTTTTTTTTTTTCAATTCAATTAAAGGTGCACTACGCAAAATTGCTGAGGGTTGATTTAAGTGAGGTCCCTAGCAAGAACATGTGGAATAAGCACCATGCAGACTCAATCATCAATTTAAGTGCTTAGTGTGTGTTTTTGTCTACTGAGTCTTAGGGTTCTCATTCAAATTGACCCTTTGCAATTTTGTCAATGCCTTTTTATAAAGAAGCCTGAAGGTTCAGTGAAGCATAAACATAGATATAAATGTGCAGTTTACAGAGGTCTGCTTGTCGTGTGTTCGAGCAAATTTAAACCAGTGAATAATGATACAGACAGAAAAATTGCAGAAAAAAAAGTTAAGTTTGATTACGTTTAAGGGGAAATGAAGGAGAAGAGGGAAAGAGGGAGAGATTGAAGGAGATATGCAGGATGAAAAAGGGAGAGAAGGACACGAGTTCATGTCGAAATGCAAAAGGCCACAGTTGGCGCTCCACTGGGCTGCACTCAGCTGCATTCTGCCTGCCAGTCACATATTGTCTGAGTGTGTATGTGAACATCAACAACAAAGAAGAGAGGTTACACTCAGACATGACATTTATGTGTATGTGTGTGTGTGTGTGTGTGGATAGAAGAGAGAGAAAGAAGAGAGGAATACAGAGAGAGAGAGAGATAGTGAAAGCAAGCCGCGGCTGAACCGGTGCTGCAGTCAGAGGAGAAAAAGGAAAGCGAGAGACTCCCTGTCAGGTCCCCAGCCATCTGGACCCCCACCCCCCACCTCCACCTCTCCTCTCCTCGGCGGACTGGTAGTGCTATTCATGGCGGACCCATTTCACCTTTCAGTGTGTTACGCCCACACGCCACAATACATGCTAATGAGGTGGAACAAACAACTTTTTTTTTTTTTTTTTTTGCTGTGGGTGCAAGTGAGTGTACATATGTGTGTGTGTGTGTGTGTGTGTGTGTGTGTGTGTGGATGGGTGGGTGGGTTATGGGTGCCATTCTACCCTGTTCTCTATGCCATTAACCCTCCATCAAGACCTAAAAGAGCTGATAAGGCAATTTCTCACAGCAGTATCTCACATTTCACAAGTTTTATGACCCGATGGCATGAAACACTCTTGCGTTAAAGAATAGATTAAAGCAGTCTCAATGGGATTTATAGGACCACAGTCTATGCAAAACAAAAGTGACACCCCCTGACCTAAACCCCAACAGAAAAAAAAAAAAAAAAAAAAAACATTGGAAAATTGGATGAAATCTTGAGAGAAGGAGTGGGCCACACCAGGTGTTTCAAAATAGCGATATTTTGGTTTCTCAACAGCAAAATATTTACAGCGGACATAATTTCTGGCATCTCTGCTCTCAAATTTTTGGTTTCTAGTTCAATAAAAACAGATAAATCCCTCTGCCATTACATATGACCTTTCTTTTACGTCTACAGCGTTGTAGTTTCTACCTTCTTTCTAACATCTGGATTTACGCCACGAGAATCAACAGCCAATGTATGATCAGGATGGCGCACTAACTCATTTTGCTTCAACTTGCACCTCGATTTTGTTGGGCAGAATCGAGCAGCTCTATAAATCCTCACATGGCCACCTTCCATTTATCCAGCTCTGACTGACTTGGCCCCGTTCCAATCTGATCTGCTGGGCGATGATAAAGTGGAGAGGTGGCTGTCAGTGGAGACGGAGAGAAAGGCGAGAGAGGAGAGAGTGCACCATTCACGTTCTCAGTAACACAGATGACACGAGATGAATGGGCCGCTTGATTTGTCACAACAGTACACAAGACAGCAGAAGTGACATTGGCTTGAAAAAGTGGAGACAGGCACCAAAAAAAAAAAAAAGAAAAAGAACAACAACAGGCAAGCAAGAAAAGGCGGTGCAAGGGTGTTGAAAGATAGGAGGGCAGAGCAGGAGAGAGGGAAGAAGAAAAGCTTGAAAGGGAAAAAGAAGGTAAATAAATAGAGGGAGTCAAGAGGAAGAAAACGGGAGGAGGAGAGGAAGGCTGAAAGAGAAATGGGTAGCGATAGAGACCAAATGTCATTATGTCAAACTCGTGTCAAAATCAACCACCCTTGAAGTTGTGCTAACCTCATCTCTCTCTCTTTCACTAGGTGGCGCTAGCAACACATCTGTACCCCTGCCAATTCTCTCTCTCTCTCTCTCTCTCTCTCCTTTCCTCTCCCTCCTTCCATTGTGAATCACTGTGACAGCCTGGCTTGGCAGTCATATGGCTAATTAACGGAGTGCACCAGCGAGTGCAGCACTCGGCTCAGTGTACTGTAGTGAGCCCGTCTCACAGGGAGACGCTCACAAGGCACAGGGTGGGTCACGCTGCCGCAGCGCTCTGATGGTCAGGACCAGAACGCGATGCACTCAGGGAAATTTTTACTTTCAAACCGTAACTCAGCTCATTTTACATCAATTGCTCTTCTGCGAGTGAATGAAAAGTGTCCGTTCCAAGTATCATTTTGAAGACTCTACTCATTGTTAAAAAGCATGTTTGGATTATAGGACCTTGGTGTGGACCCCCACTGTATTCTGACAATGGTGTTACAAAAACATGGCTGTCATTGCTGTCTGTGTACCTGTACCCGTCTGGGTGTCTATCACTGTTCCCTGTCTCTGTCTCCCTCCTGCTAAATCCATAGCCAGGGGAAAACCATCCATTCTGGTGCTGTTTTTACTGCATGTTAAAATCAGATTTCCCAGCAACAGCTGTGGAACAAATTGCATTATTAAACAATTATAACACCCAAAGCATCCTATTAAACTACCCAACACTCCTTATCAAAGCCGCAGGGCTCCCAAAATGACTGATGTTATTCAAATGGATGTAAATTTTAACCTCTACAATCAGTTTCACAGCAGTTAAAACGGCCCAGTGGAAACAAGGCCGCAATTCCTTTAACCAGTACAGCAACAGGAACCAGGCCATTCCTGGCTCCCCTCCCGGCCCCCGGGCCCCGGGCCCTGCCCAACTCACCACACAATGGGCCGGCAGAATGAGAGGAACCGCCGGGCGTCCAGAGATAGCCCTGCTGGTCAGGAACCAGAAAGGGAACCAGAAGGAACCAAGGAGGGGGGAGAGGATGGGAGCCCGGAGGATGGGAACCCAGGGAGCAAGAGAGAGGAGAAGGGTGGGGATGGCTGGCTGGTCGGGGTCAGGATGTGTGCATGGAGGGGACAGTGTTTGTATGCGTGCGTGTGTGTGTGTGTGTGTGTGCGTGTGTGTGTGTGTGTGTGTGTGTCTGTGTGTGTGTCTGTGTGTGTGTGTGTGTGTGTGTAGATGGGTCGGAGTAAGCGGTGGGGGTTGTGCTGACATGTTCGGCTTACGTGTAGTTGCACATTATTGGTTTGCAACTGAGTGTGCCTGCTTGTGTGTGTTTGTGTACTGCACTCTTTGGATAAATGTCCCATTCACACAGAAACACACACACACACATACACACGGTCTCACACATGCGCGCAAACACACACAGTATAGGCTCTTGTTCTCCCTGTCTCGGGCCAGGATGTTTTTGCTTCTTTTCAGGTAATTAAAGTGGGAACAGTGATAGTGGGGCGGGGAGCGGATGGAGGATGGAATGGGGGGGTTCAGGGAGGTGAGGGGACTGGTGGCGCTAGGGCCTGACCCTGTTGTCCTGGCTCCTGCCCTGGGTAACCGGACTGTCCTATCTGGCTTCCTCAGGCGCTGCCTGGGGCATCAAACAGCGAGTCAAACCAGGGCAGCGGTGGTCTCTGAACTTGCTGATGGGAGTTGGCGATGGGAGAAAGCACGCAAGGGCTGGAAGCTTTCACACATGTAGACAAACATGCATGCACAGAGAGAGAGAGAGAGAGAGGGAGAGAGAGAGACAGAGAGAAGGAGAAAGAGGGAGAGAGGGAGAGAGAGAGAGAGAGAGAGAGAGAGAGAGAGAGAGAGAGAGAGAGAGACAGAGAGGTCTGCATGTGGCCCCGGTCCTTCTGACCAGCTGTACTCCCTGTTCTACTTTGGGGGTCTCCAATGAGGCACACATACACACAAACACACAGTGCCCGCCACTGTTTCCATGACAACGAGCGCTGCAGATATGCTCTCCAAACTGTCAGCGAACATGTACGTACACACACACACACACACACACACACACACACACACACACACGGTCACACACGCACATGCACACACAAAAGCACAAACACACGCATGCACACACACACACACACACACACACACACACACACGTATGCACATGCAGCTATACACCCATAGTATGAGCGCAGAGTGATGTGCGTGCTAAATAAAAAAGCTAAAAAAAAAAAGGCTACTGTCACCGGTGGAGTGACAGAGAGAGAGAATAAGAGACAGAAAGATAAAGAGAGAGCGACATAGAAAGGGAGGGAGGGATGGAGGGGAAAAAAAGACAAAGACAGCAAGTGGTTGGTAAGAAATACAGGAACCGAGCCAGAGAGTGAAGAGTGAAGGAATGGAGAAAGAAAGAAAGAACGACGGAAAGAAAGACAGAAAGAAAGAAAGAAAGAAAGAAGGAAAGAAAGAAAGAAAAACAAAAAACAACAGAAACAAAAAAAAAAATGGGTGAAGTCACAGAGAGTGTATGAGAGAAATGGATGGGAGGAACATCGCTGTCCATAGCTAAAAGACAGCATCTCGCTCCTCAATCAGGATAACTTATGTTCCTCAGCCATCCCTCTCTCTCCCCCTGAACCACACTGGCCGTGTGCCTGGCTGCTAAAATGAAACACTGTATCCTCCTTTCTCCCTCTGGCACCATTACGGCTGCTCTCAAACACTGGGCCACTGGTAGAGAGAGAGAGAAAGGAGAGAGACTCCACGCTCCTTCCTAAATCAAAACCAGTTGACAGTACCAGAACTGATGGTTTTCAGTGGATACAGGGATCTGAGAGTGTGTATGTGCATGTGTGTATGTATTTGTGTTTGTGGTTTCAGCATGTGTGTGCGTGCAAGTTGGTGCGTTATGTGTATATATGTGTGTGTGTGTGCGTGTGTGTGAGTTATGTAGGGATTTGGAGCATTGGCAGGAATGGTCATTTCTTATATCTCAGCCATTCCCCTGCGGCTTTAAGAAGATTCAATCTTATATTGCTGGGATATACGTTCACATAGCTGTATTAAATGCATAAAAGAATACATAAAAATCACTTTCACTGTAATCCCAGTTTGTTTTACTGTATTTGAACTATTCTGTAATGGGTGTGTACATGGTTTTCCTTCCGTGTGGGTCCCTACTTTTTACACCATCGCATTTAAATTCAAGATTGGTCTGCTGAATGCGAATCAAAAGGCTGGTACAATTCAAAAGAGGAGAGGCAATACAGTCGTGCCATTACTCACGAGTTGTTTTGTCTTTGTTCATTGCTCAAAAACGCCGCGTTGACTCCTTTCTTTTCATCTTCATGAGGTGAGACAGCTTCACACCGGCAATCATCTGCAGAGCAAGAAATTCTTTTCGCTGAGGGCTCTGTCACAATTTACAAGCTTGTTTCCACATATCATGAAAACAGCATTTTCCCCAATCCTCCAAATCTGAAATTACACTGTAATTTTCCATTACAGTAGAGAGCCTATATATATAGTCAGCAGAGCGCCTGGCATGTAGCTCACAAAAAAAAAGAGTGGTTAAGACTTGGTGCGTGAACTCCATGACATGGACTGGTTAAATATAGGCTGACTGATTTCATATGTTATTTTTCTCTAACTACTGAAATGCTTCCAGCGTTGTCCTCAATAGGGGCAATTTCGCATTGGTGCATGTCCAAAAGAGAGACAGAGAATCTCGAAAATACATTAGAGGTCTGAAAGCTGAAGCGTGTATCCGAGCTCGGCAATTTGGAAGCACATAAATATTGTTCAACATCATGTACAGGATCTTTCACTCTCTCTCTGCCTCCCTCTCTCTGTTTCTTGACTCTGTGGCTTCTGGCATGGGACTCCAGTGGTTAGAGGCAGTCACAAATGTGTCCCGCTTGCTTTTCTCTCGATTTCCCATTTTCTCTATTTTCAGGGCCCTGTTCTCCAACTGGCGCAGGCATGCAGGCTTACATCACAGCCACAAACACACAACCTCGGCCACCCTGCCTAATAATCTGGCTTTCATTCCAAAACACTAGAATCCCATTATGGGCCGGGACCAGAGGTCTAACTGAGCTCGAGCACCTCCCATCTGAGAGCCAGAGGGGTTCAGGCCAGCAGAATTACATGTAAACACAGTGGACTTCCCACCAGCAACATTTCAGTTTAACCTCTGATCATTACCTGATCATATTAGCGGAAGTCATTTAAAGTCACAATATAAGAAAAAATAACATTTTCATCTTGTTCGCTAGTTTTCCATGCCAGAATATTCACATATTTAATAATAAATGGTGATTTAATGCTTTTTAAAGCAAATAAATAAATAAATAATCACCTTTTAGAGCGATCACACCCTTCCCATTCCACTGCCTTTCTCTTCCTAACTGATAATCCGCTAGTTTACACTTTTTTCAACAAGAAAGCAACAGGCTGTCTCACTGTGACTAAAAAATATGCAGAAATTTATATCTCTCGGTTGTATCCTTGCCAAATTACAATTTTGTCAGCACAATTCCTGTGAGGTAATTGGTATATTTGATGATCCTCGTGTCTCTCTGGTTCTCCCCTGACTTTCTTGTTTTCTCCCTCTCTCTTCTCCACCCGTTTCATCTTGCCTTCCACCTCTCTCCTTGATGCCAGTCAACCTCCTCCTCCCCATTTCTGCTTTTGTCTCCCACCCCGCCACGGTAATCACGGTCTAATCCCCTGCGATCAATTCCCCATGAAGATCGTCCACCTCTCATTCAGCGCATTTTTAGAGCACTTTTAGAGAGCAACACTGAATTATTAAAACCAACTGAGAAGATCTGGCTACACTGTAAGTATAACCCTTTTCATATGGTAATGGTAAACAAACAGGGGATCGGGATAATGGCCTATAAACACACACACACACACACACACACACACACACACACACACACAATCCCAACCTCATATTATGGTGTGTGTCTGTGTGTGTGTGTATGTGTGTGTGTACTCTTGATCAACTGGTTACTTGGTCGTTTTTCTGTCATACCAGACAAAAGCCTGGGGCAGTGCACAACTAATGCATTAGTGCCTTTGGCAGCAAGGAACATTTATTGTGTGTGTGTGTGTGTGTGTGTGTGTGTGTGTGTGTGTGTGTGTGTGTGTGTGTGTGTGTGTGCGAGTGTGCATGGGCGTGCGTGATTATGTCTTGTAGCCTTGAGCAATGTGGCACAAGCACAGGCTCTTGTTTCATCCAAACACTGAGCCTGTGGGTGTGGTATCACCAAAACATCGACAAAGCCCGGTCTTCTGAAATTTTGTCACAAGAGGACTAAGTCTTAAAATGCCAATACGTGTTCTGGGTGCAAAACATGAGAGAACTATTTTTTCCTGCCAAAAAGGGATTAGCTCAAGACGACATGACTCGAAAAAGGCAGTAGTTGGTGAGTGAAATAACACAGATGACAGTGTTGAGGTCAGGGTGGTGGACCAGCCGTCAGCTCTTGGCAACACAGTTTCAATTCTCAACTCATGCAATGAAATTTTCTTTTGCAAATGAAGTTCATTAATTTCTAGCAAAAGGTGCTTTTTTCCAATTTAACCATGACTGACACCTTCCCCTAACCTTAACGAAAGGTTTTGTTGCTTTCACCTTAGCCAAAGTTGTTTTGCGTGCTTAACCTTGAACATTAGTTATCCTTTTCAAATGTCAAAAAGCTCAATAAATGAAATTAAATGAAAATATTCAATAATTCTGCTGTATATAATACAATGAAAAATTCACATCATTTTTGTCCACAACATGTTGCCGGTGCTCATTTTAATGACAGTATTGTGTTAAGGGTTGAATGAAGCAGGCAGTAGCAACAGTTTGGCAAGTTGTTGTTAAGAGGCTAAATAACAAAAAGTAGGACAAGGCTAAGTAACACAGAAAGGGGTAACACAGAAAGTGAGTTTGTGTGTGTGTGTGTGTGTGTGTGTGTGTGCATCTGACAACCTATACAATCCTCAAAACATTACTCTCCCTATCAAACACACACCAGGAATACTGTACAGCATCCAACATGTGATTCTCTTCAAAGCACACTTGGCATGCATTCATTTTAGATTGACAACCCCACCATATGGCACTCAGCGCTGCGTGCATGTGTGTGTGTGTGTGTGTGTGTGTGTGTGAATTTATTTGTGTACATGCATGGGTTTATATTGTCTGTGAGTATCTGAGAGAAAACGATATTGTGATAGCGCACCTGTGTGTGTGTCTGTAGATGTGTGTATGTGTGTGTGTGTGTGTGTGTGTGTGTGTGTGTGTGTGTGTGTGTGTGTATGATGTACAGTGCGCCTCTCTGTGCGAGGGACGGTTAAATTCGCAAACATAAAAATTGCAGCTGCGCCATTATACACGATCCCTGCGCAGCTGTGAATTATTATGTGGACAATTTAATACTGCCAAAGAGGAAATAGCAAATTAAGATCCTAGTTTTGCTGCAGTGCCAAAATGTGCGCGCGAGCGGCGTGCACGTGCTGGAGGCTCACGCCGAGAAGACACAGCCCCAAACAAACATGTCCTCCTCTCCTTACAAGTAAATTGATGTGGCGCGTCGCTGCCTACGACCACCCTGAGCACCAGCTTTACACTCCTCAGTCTTCCCTGGGCAGCAGAGGTGCAGACAGACACCCAAGGGTCCAACTCAAATGGTTATGGGGAAGGCGCTTTCCTCTCACTCAGGCATCCTCAGACTAACATCCAGGCAGTAATTTGTCCACTCACAGGGGAGGCATAAAAGCCAGAGCCCCCAAATTCTTTACAGTTATGGAAAAAGTGAAGAAAGAACAAAAAAAAGCAAAATACTTTATCTCCCCTTCTAACTGAAAGTTATTACATTTTCTGAATGGTATGACTTTCTAATGGCTAGCATATGTGAATATGTGCGCACAGAGAGAGAGCAGTAGTTGAGGCTAAGTTAATAGCACAAGCAGAGAGGGGGAACTAGGAACCCTTGGCCTATAAAGGATACTTGTTTCCCTGCCGCACCGAAAACCAGATGTTGATAAAGAGACATGGGGGGCGGGGGGGAAGACAGATGGGCAAGAAATTACCATCACATGGGCCAAACATCTTGAAAAAAGGTTCGGACCTTACAAGGAGAGATGGATTTATGCTCTCTCCTGGATTTTTATTGCTCCGTGAGACTCCGCTATGCTCCCCGCCTACTCGCTATGTTACCACGACTAAAGAGGTTCGCCGCAATCTGGAGTTGTTTAAAACTCTGGCAAGGGCTTGGAATCTTCCAGAAATGGCTTTATCGTGTAGAGAAGACGAACATGTCTTGAGGCCGCGGGAGCCATAAAACTTCAGAGAGCGCCGCGGTGCCGGGTCCGCGTGAGTTCACGTTCACGCCGACCAACTCGATATGAAACACCGCGTCGAGGCGCGGAGCAAGACGGACACCGGTGTGTGCAGACATCCTGTACGTGTGAGGCCAAAAAGATAATTCATATCATATTTCGAAACCTGGACGGTTACCATGGAGACACATCATCTACACTACTCTGAAATGCACAGCTGAGGATGACATGTCCATATGGTGAGAGTACGACAGAGGGGAGGAACAGATGCTTTGATGAAAGGGCTGTCAATTGTGGATCCATAAGAGCAGCTGGGGTCACGAACGCATATCAGATGACGCTACAAGTACCGAGATAGACTGACTGACAGAGAGAGAGAGAGAGAGACTTTTTGGCCTCCACGAGGAAAACAATCCTGAGGTTTTGGATCAACCCTAGCACTGTAATTGATAACAACAATAATAATAAAAAAATGACATTATTATGGTTGGGATGAATGTGCTTGAGAGCAGGTGGGGCAAAAGAATAGAGAAACTATCCAGGAACTTTCCAGATGGAAGGGAAGGAAATAAAATCCATCTAATTCTCCAGTCTGTCTTGATCTCTTTATCTCTTTCGTGCTCTCTCCCTCATGGCCCCTCTATTTCACCTATCATATTTTCTGTCTGCCTCTCCCAGTTTCTGAGTTTGTGTCTGCCTCTAAAACACACACACACACACACACACACACACACACACACACACACACACACACACACACGTACATGTACACGCGCCCACATAAACACACATCTGGGAAAAAGGAGCTCTTGAGATCTTTATCTATTCATCGATACACAGCCAGAGCCTCACACCTAAATCCCCCTGTCCAACTGAATTGCAACATCTTTCTTTACTTAAACACAGTTTTCATTGAGAAAACTAGCCCCTTTTTTTTTTTTACCCCCCTTCAAAAAAAAAAAAAAAAAAAAATCAAATAAGTCTCATTCTTTGGAGCATAATCTTTTTTGGGGAGGTGGAAATGCTGTCAAATATCATTTTTGTGGAGACAGAATGGCCTGTGATTTTGTCCCTGGCGTGGACTATCGACCACGAGCGTACAAACACTTAGCGGGGCAGCTAGCAGCAATTCAGGCTATTGAGGGCTGAACGTGGGTGTGGGGGGCCTGTGGGGGAGCGAAATACTGGGGAAAAGATGCAACAGAAGTTAAACAAAATGGGTCTTTTATTTGGCCCCATTTTGAGAAAATGGACTTGCTCCTTCCATGTCTTTATGTAACCCCCCACTATCTCCCTGAGCTCTCTGCCTCGCTTTCTCTGGTTTGCTTTCACCCCCTCTGGACCAATTTCTGAAATGGCCCTTCCTTGAAATAATTGACACTCAGCGTTTATCACTCGAGACACCTGCTGTCAGTTTGACAACAAGACAATCGGATGGAGCGAGCGACCGTCGTCCCATTGTCCCGTCTCCCTGTTTGTCTGTGACACTAACTGACAACAGCTGGAAGCCCTCGCTCCTACAATACCCATCATGCAAGTCAAATTCAACCGCAAAGAAAGGGCCCTTATTATTTGGCAGCAGTGGTGTGATTTTAACCACGAAGAGAGGAAACAATGATTTTGTTGTGTCTGTTGAGGGTCGGTGCGAGTGGCAGCCCTGTTTGATCTGCTGCAAAAACATCAGTGTGGACTGGAGTCGATCTGGGAGCTCTGCAGTCAACGGTGCTTCATTACAACTTTAATTTAATTATGATTTTATTAGTAAAACAAACCTTATACCTGAGCTGGTGTGCTCCTATAAGGGCTGAACATTTAATCGGGGTATTATCAAAATCACGATACTGGCGAGACCCAATTTTTTTATTTATTTATTTATTTATTTGGCTATAGGTAAAATGTCAAAATCCCAGTATAAATGAGGAACTGTGGTCCTACAGAGATGCCCTGGCCTAGAAATCGTATTTTCCAGATGAAAGCAAACATCTTTGTTTGGTACAGACCTCAGCAAAAATCACATCATCATTTTTTTTTTCTGTGACTATAAAAATTATTCTGAAAAAAAAAAAAAAGAAAATTATCATTCCCACTAAAATCATGAGTCACATCGCACTCCCAATATCTGTCAGAATAATTGCACCATCATTTTGTTGCCACATCCCTCAGCCCAATAGCACCTATTCACTTGAACACGCGCGTATCGACACGCACTTGGATGCAGGATGCGATTAAAACCGCAGATATGCACATTATGCAAACACCCACATGCATGCCCTCCGTTAACAAACACCTACACACATATACACACACACACGCACACTTACCCTCCTGCGCCCCATCCCTCCTTCCCTCTCTCTGTAGCTATAATTGACTGAACACATCAATACGCCGAGTGAAAAAAACAGAGGGTCCACTGTCTGCATCTATTGATCCCCGCATCTCTCTTTCTCTCTCTCCCTGTCTGCTGATCTTAATTACACTTCTTTTTACCAGGCTAGCCGGGGCTCCACTCCGGCGGCTGCCCTTTTCATAAAGTACACCGTCCAGATCCATACATCAAAATTAATGAGAGAGAACGGAGCTGTAAATCAAATATCGGGGGTATCCAGGCTGATAAGCCCGGGTGGTGATCGTAAATTATGTCTTTTTGAGGGAGAGAGGGGGAGACGGCTGGGAAAAGAGGAGAAAGAGAGTTATTTTCATGCGCTCAGGTCAATGTTAACAATGTAGAATTTTTATGGGGGAAGCGTCGTCGGTTTAGGTGATTAAAATCGCCAAAGCACGGCGGAGCGAGCGGAGGAGGGCGTTCTCCCCACCCCCCACCCCGTCTTCCTCTCTCTCTCTCTCTTTCTTTCTCTCTTCATGATGGACTTCCTTTCTCTTTGTCCGTTTCTTTGTCAGTTCATCTGATTTTCTGACTGCTTGTTTGCTTGTTTTTGTCTGTTTGTGCCCATCCCTCCATCCCACACTCTCTCTTTCGCTCGCTTTCTCTCTCACACACACACACACACACACACACACAAAAGGACACACAAAAAAAGACGTTCATAGTCAGGTTTTATGGACTGGTGGCAAAGCACGTCAGTTCATTCTTCAGCAACTGTCCTCTCGTGAACCAAAGAGAAAAAAGGCTCCTAATCACACTTTTTCACAGCTCTAAGTCGCCATCAATCAAGCCTGTGTGTGTGTGTGTGTGTGTGTGTGCATGTGTGTGTGTGTGTATGTGTTGAGGTTTTTTGTTTCCTTCCAACTTCCCAAGCCTCCACTGAATCACAAAACAAAAGCTACTGTATTGAAGATGGTAATAATATCCTTCCAGATGTGCCTACACACTTTTGCTTGTCATATCAACCTTCATGAAAGATGTGCAAGCACACGCACATACATGTACACACACACACACACACACACACACATTTCCCCTACCACTCCTGAATCACTTCCCCCTTCCTCTGTCTAATCTTTAAATGTAAATTGGGTGACAGGAGAAAATCGAGGAGGTGAGCGATAGCGGGTAACATCTTCACTTGGCCATGTTATCGCCGCTCTGCATCGCCAAGAGGCACCTATTCAATATCGTTACCTTCAGCAGAGTGCAGGGCAAAACACACTTTTGTGTACGTGTGTCCTTTTGTATTCATTAGACACACAGACACCTGCATGCACACGTACACACACACACGTACACACACACACGCACACATCCAGTGGCTTATCTTTAGGAATAAGAAAGGGGCTTGTCAGGATGGCACATTGTACGTACGCGTTTGTGTGTGTGTGAGGGGAAGGCAATGTGCATTAGGGCGATTACAATATCAGCCGACTCCAGATGGAGGCAGGAAAATAAACAGTGGCAGAGAGAGAGAGAGAGAGACAGAGAGAGAGAGAGAGAGACAGAGAGAGAGAGAGAGGGAGACAGACATCATGAGGAGTCTAAGATTCTGTATGTGTGTGTGTGTGAGTGTGTAGCAGTCTGCCTGTGCGAGATAGAGTTAGAGAAAGTGAAGTTAATTAGCAACTCAATCCCAGACTATATACAGAAGACTGGGAGAGTGTTGCATGTGTGTGTGTGTGTGTACTGTCCTGTCTCTGTCAGCGTGTGTGTGTGTGTTTCAGCCCCAGGAACACCGAGCTATAGAAGCAGTTAGCCCTCCAGTCAAACAACTGCATTGTTCAGCAATTTACAATAGCTCAAGAACTGCATTTCCCTATTGTTTGCCTTTAAAGGCGCACTGTGCAAAATTGAGGGTTGACTGAAGTAAGGAGCGTTTAGATTCAACTGGAATAAGCGTGAAATTTATCAGTGAGTCAAGCCAACGAAGGCAGGCATGCAGACTCAACGCTCAAATTTCACGCTTATTGCACATCTTTAGTCTGTTGAGTCTAAAGGGTCCTCACTTCAATGCAATTTTACATAGTGCACCTTGACAATATACAAAATAGAGCACCAGCAGGACATCTGTCTGTATAATGAGGAGATTCAAAAAGGAGCTGGTACAGGAAGTTGGATTCGGGCAGATCTAGGAACCATATCTTTAATCACTATCATTTCCCCTGTCTCTCCTAAATAGCTTTAGCAGGAGAACGACCACTGAAGAATTAATAGTCTGTGAACCTTGATGGGTTGTAAGGCACTGCCCTGTTGACTTCTTCTTCTTTTCTTGCCCTATAAGTCTCATGTTATCTGGAGTAAAAACATGAACAAGGCCAGTAAAATCAGTTTGTAGTGTTCAGTGTTGTCTTTGACATTATATAGGTCCCTGTAAAGGCCAACTCACAAGTACAATAAAACAGAGACTTTGTGCTTTCTCTAGAGCTAGTGCACACACACACATACACACACACAAACACACATAAACACACGTGTGCATATACACAGTAACACTTTTAAGCTTCCTTTTGCTCTCTCAGTCACACAAGCAAAAACGTACGCATGCATACACATGCACGCAAACACACACACACACACACACCTGCAAGTCCTTTTATATCATTGGTGCTCTTTCATGGGTGATGAAATTCAATAAGCAGTGAACTGAGGTGTCCTCTCGCTGATAACCATCGATGGGCCTATCGATCGACAAGGGCATGTGTGTGCACGTGTGAATACACACACAATAAAAACACAGAGGCACACACACACACAGATTTCATCTATAATTCACTCTGGGACTTGGCAACAGACGGCTCTGTATAATCAGAGCAGATCTATACATTTTGAACGCTGTATGGTAGAGTGGTTATACTACCCTGTTCTATAGCTGACATTTGCCCGCCCCCAGCAGCACGGGCTCACATCCCACCTCTGCCTTTTTCAAGACTCCCCTTCTTCTCCCAGTTATACAATTCCAAGTACTTCAGCCAGGGGTTCAAATCCAAATTAAAAGAATGATGGATATGCTGTGTTTAACCATGTATTTTTCGTTTTCATTGGCCAATAGTAGAGAAAGGCCAGAAAGGCTGAGGGACAGAGGGATGACATGTGACAAAAGTCCTATAGGCTGGATTTGATGGTGGTACTTGCCTTAGCCGACTATTACTCCAAGTTTTGAAGAAAAAAAAGGCCCAATTAGACTAAATTAAGAAAAATAGTTGACAGCATCTGCATTGGAAATGCATCTGAGTAGGCTGTCCAACTGCTGGGGAAATGGATGGTCAATAAAGTAGAGACCAGCTTGTGTTGGGAGCATCAATTTATGAAAAAGATGAATATCAAGATCCAAAATAACAACACAAACTTGCAAAAAGAGACATCCAGCTGGCTGAACAGTTTCTGTACCTGTCACTTCTTGCAAATAATCAAAGTATAATATTAATCAAGAAGCAGCCGTCGGTATTTGCTATACTGTGATCTTCGGGCTGCTTGGTCTGGTATAATATCATATGATAAAACTGGCTTATTAACAACATTACCATAATGGTGAATGCTGTTTATCTGAGCAATGTAACACTGAGCTGACTCAGTTAAGCAAATGTGCAAATAGAAACAACACAGGAAATGCAAGGTATTCTGGGCACCATACCATTTTACTGATTCATACAATACCAAGGGGTTTGGACTAACAGGCTTATTCTGCAAGGAAACATTTCCATATATGTCGTATGTAGCCAAGAGAAAGTAAAGCCTCACAGCTGATAAGGAAATACACAAGGGAGGCTTCATGATTTATGCAGCATATTAACACTGTTGAGTCATCATCACTTATCAACCATGTTTTATGCTGTATAGCAAACCTGGATCATGTCCAAATGTCTGTGCGTCATCCTTAAAAGAAATGCCTTGTAATTACATCACAGCATTTGAGCCTCAATATGACTCTGTGCTGAAGGGGAAATCGATGCTTTTTATTCCCGGAGTAATAGTAATCCTTTGTTTGAAGCTGTGATCTAAAAGCTATGCTTGGATGCAATACAAACCACTAGAAAGCTGCTTGCCATGGCTAGCATCAAAAAAGCAGTTTGGCTGCGTAAAGGAGCAAATGCAATCAAGGAAACCAAACAGGTGTGTGTGTGTGTGTGTGTAAGCGCAGCAAGTGTGCAATCATTTGTGTCACATCACAGACCGCACACACCCTCAGTTTCAATATCTTTCCCTCAGCCTGCCTGTCAGGTGTACATATGAGTGTGTGTATGTGTGTGTGTCTTTGTGTGTCTGTGTGCGTGTGTGTGAAAGCGAGAATAAAATGGCTGCCATCATTTTTTGCAAGGCCACATTCGTATCTGCTCGCGGCGTTCTGATGCATTTGACCCCGTAGCCTGAGAGCCGGGAGGGGGGCGGGGGAGGAGGAGGGCTGGATGGAGTGAAGGAGAGCGGGAGGGAGGGAGAACAGGTGTGAGGCAGGCTGGTGGCTGGGCAGATGGCCCCTGGAAGTGCTAGCTGATGCTGCAGAGCCAGGAGAGCAGAGAGTTAGCAACTAACACTAATACAAGGCTGTTTAAACAGTGTGTGCGTATGTGTGGAAGTGGACACAGCAACACGCACACACACACTCATACACACACACACACACACACACACACACACATCCACACAATAACCTACTAAAGGCACTTATCATTTACTCTCCCCTCACCACCAGCTTTGTTTATCTTTCATTCTCTCTCTCTCTCTCACACTCGTTATCTCTGTAAACACACACACTCCAGGTAATGGTCTTTTCAGTCAAGTCAGGACTTTAATGGCTGTCTCAATGGTTAGAGAATGGAAAAACAACAGCAAATGACAGAGTAAATCACGGTTGGGGTAACCAGTTCTAAATGTACGATCACTGCAGTGTACCTAATATTTCTGAATTTTCCTTTTGTCAGTTTATATGTGCATTTTATTTCCTGCTGTTGAATATACAACTGCATGCACTGGCGTCCTCTTGCATGCGGGAAGACAGGAAATTCCTAATTCAATATACACTTAATCTTTTCTTTATAATATTGACATAAAAAACATTATGTCCATAAATCATTTTACTCTTTTTACCTGCCGTATCCTGAGATATTAAACCGAGCAAAGGCTACAGCAGCAATTGTTCGCCGTTTTAAAAGGAGTTAACAATCCCCCTTTTAGGTGCATACAAAGCTTTGCATTGGACTATTTGGCATGCGTAAAAATTGTTCAAAGCCCTGTCGGTCTCCAGGAGATTTTTGCTCTCTCTCTAATCCGAGCCGTGAGAACAGTCGGGCATCGGCAGCAGGTTGCGCCCCAGCAGCCTCCCTCCCTAACCCGCATGCCTGCTCTTTTCCCAGCCCGGGGAAAAGATTCCCACTGGAGTAAAATATAGCCCGAACCCTTTAATTTCAACCCTACGCCACACCATTAAAAAGAATCCGTCTTTTCTTTCTTTCTTTTTCTTTCTTTCTTTCTTTTTTTTTTTTTTTTTTTTTCCTTTTTCTCGAGCTTTTTCGGTTATGTGATGATGACAAAGTCGCAGTGGGTGGAGATGCAAACATCACATGGATTTGAGGAGATGCGTTTGACAATTGTGACAGGGCTCGGGAGGATGTTTTCAAATGCAAAGTCTCTCCAAAGGCTTTCCAGGACGCCCGGCCTGGCAGAGCAGAGGGAGAGGAGGAGAGCAGGGGCGGCTCTGCGCCGGAGCCGGGGGCACGGCAAAGTCCCTGCAGTCAACATCATTTGCCAACAAAACTTCCAAACCACAATAACCACTGAACTTCTGTGGACAGAACAATGACACAAACAAAATTTGTAAATATTTGCCAAATTCAATTAACTATTGGAAGCTGTCACCAAATTATTTCTCAAATATTGCTTAGGATAAATGCTCCCCGAATGGGATTTTTTACATATTGCACATTTCACAATATTTGTCTTGATGTTTGCTCTTCACTTACAACACCAAATTTGGACTCGCTAATAGACTCAGGTATGGCGAGAGCCCTGCTTTACTATCTCAGCTACAGGAGAGCATTGTGACAGATCGGATGTAGGGAAAGCGGAGCGGTCAGACTTGAACTGTGAACTAAAGTAGTGTATAGCCCATGTACAACCCTCCCGTGAACTGCTATCTATTTTTGTACTCACAGAAGTTGGTGTTCCCTATGGGCTGTTTGCTTTCTATTTAAATATCCCGAACCAGCAGTCTCACAGAGGCTCGCTGCCCCTTTTTCGGAACAGAAACATGAATCGATGCTTGTTGTTTATTCCTCTAATAGATCGCACAAGGTGTCAGCAGGCACGTCTGGGTCGATATGGTCTAAACGTGCTCTTTTACTTAAATTTCCCTTCCATGGCAGAGATATTATGAGGCGATTAAAAAAAAAACCTACCTCACTTTGCTCTATCTGCCAAGCATGAAAAGAGGATGTCTCGTTTAAAACCATAAGCATTATTGCGCACAGACATGCCTGGCATTAATAGCTTGCACGAAAGAGATTTGTGCTGTCATTTGCCTCGGACAATTTAAAAATATGTACATTTCAATAGCCTATATTTGATGCAGTCAGTTCAATTGTTGACTGTATCTGTTGCATGACTTATATCTGTGACACATGATTCTGGAGCACCACAGGTTCTTAGTCAAAATAAATAAGAGGAAAATAACAACACGAAGTGAAATGATCGAGCTACTGGACCTGCATGTGATTCTGGTTTAAAAGACATTTTACAGATTCTTCTGAATTAGGCGCACCCAAGCCATTGTATCCTTATAAGGGCGCACAATATTGTAGTGACAAACACAGCCAAGACGTAACTGGAACCGAGGTTTCTCTGCATACAGCCAATATTGCAAGAAAGGCGGACAAAGAAAGGCCACTTACACTGAAAAGAGGCAGAAATTCCCACCATGCGGTACGGTGTTGTGAGTGGGCTAAAATAATTTCCAGTCCCTTTGACTCTGTGCAAGGTCCTCTCGATGATCCGCTTATATCGGCAAGACTAAAGCTACTAACTGAGTCCGGTCAATTCTTAAGGCTGCAGGCGGTAGACTTCCAGGAGCACAGAAATGTGGCTCAAACTCCGACAAAAGAAGAAGGGCAGCTCACGGTTTGCAATAAGTAATAAATCACTGGGGCGAATTCTGGACGAGGGAGCTGGGAGTCTTTTAAAAGCGCAGAGGCAGAGAAGGAGCAGGGATGAGATGGAGAGGAGAGGGAGGATGCAGCAGCTAGTGCGCAGGGCACCCGTCTTCTTTTTGTACCCACTCTCGCACGTTCCGCCAGGCTCCTTAAAATGCTGAATCGCTCGTAGCTGTAGAAACCGACTTTTAACAATGAGGGAAATTCACACACGCACCTCGGTCTTGGGTCTCCTTGTTTTCTGCTTCTCCGGTGGCGTTGGGAAGAGGAGTAGCGGCGCTCTGCCTCCAGTCGGCGGTGCGCAGCAGAGCCAGGTGGCGGTGGGCGGGACTGGAGCATTGTGGAGGAGGAGGAGGTGACTGGGCAGCAGCCAGCATCTGTGTGTCCTAAAACAGGTTGGAAAAAGCAGAGGTCAGGTCAAGTCCAGCTGTTTTCTATTATACCAGTGGCTCCCAAACTTTTTCATGTCTGGGACGACCATGATGCCCAAAGGACCCCCATCTGATACTGGACATCACTTGTTCAAGAGTTAGCCTATATCTGTCTTTCACTGAATATGGTGAGTTAACGGTTGGTGCAGTGAAACCTAGGATGAGCCTTTATCCTCCATTTGGATTAACAGTGAGATTAAGTTTATTCCTCATTTTGCTGCGGACCCACTGGAGCCCCCTGAGGGACCCCTAGTGGTCCCTAGGCCCCCTATTTAGGAACCATTGCTGTACAGACAACAGTGGAGTATTATGGACAAAAACCGGTCAGCTGAGTGTGTGACTGCCACCTGAGGAGCTGGTTGGCGCTGGTTGTGGTGTGTGTGTGTGTGTGTGTGTGTGTGTTTGTGTGTGTGTGCATGTGCAAGAGAGGGACTGCATGGTGCATGTCTGCATGTTTGGATCCCTTCTTTCTCTCCCTCCCTCTCTCTCTCTCTCTCGCTCTCTCCCTCTGTGTGTATCTGTGTGTCTCTCTCTCAGGCAGGCTGGCCTGCAGTAACCTAAGGCAAACACTTTCCCCGGACCATCTGGAAGTCATCTCGCCCGCAGAGCCAGGGAAAGCACAGAGCAGAAGCTACGTTTACAACTCGGTGATAACAACCAGTCCACTTGAATTGCATGGTTGAACAAGTCATGCGCCACAGCCTGTTCATAACATCTCATAAAACTTTCTATTCTATTCTATTCTATTCTATTCTATTCTATTCTATTATGGCCCTAACACAAATACACTTGTATAGGCAAAAACACTGCATTTTCACTGACTCTTGTTCACCAGGATAATTCTTTTTTAAAGTTAAAACCTAATTTACTTTCTATACATGAGTAAATGGAGGCATTAGAAACAGTGACTACTGCTGAAAGTCAGTTATTGCATGCTGTTCCTGAAACTGAAGAGACACACAGTCTTGTCTTATGTCATTTATGATGTGTCATGTCATTTGTTATTTTGGCATCATGTTAAATTTTCACAGGGACAGATTTCAACCAAGAATAGTTACAAGACCAATAACTTCCAGTGTAGCTTGAGGAAACACTATATTTAAATCTAATAAAATCACCCCATTTTTTTTTTTAACCATCTTTGATCCATTAAAATGAATCAGTCTTTAAATATATTTTTAATTCAGCTTATTGAGCATTACACTAGCTGCATCATCAAAACTCACGCACTTTGTCATGTATGTAAAACGTTCAGTAAATCATTAGCTTGCCCTCGACGTGGAGCTCATTGTTCCCTCAATGCGCTCTCTGTGGGGAAAAGATGATGCCATTAACAGCAATTGTTTGCAACAGCATCAGTGCGAGTTTCTTTCTTTAAATCTCTCTCTTTCTCTCTCTGTCTCTCTTTCTTTCTTTCAATCTTTCCTTAATTCTCTCTCTTCCTCTCATCTCTCTCTTGTCATCTGAAGTGCTTCGGCGGCGGGTTGCATTGTGTTCTCAAAAGGAAGATGGCTAGATACAGTCTCTGGCAGTCTCACAAGCACAGAACAAGGACTCTCTGCTCTCCTTCCATTTTCCACTCCAGATCCTTTTGTCGATCACCGACAAAAGCAGTGGACCAAGCAAAGAGTGTGAGGGAAGAAATATAGGGACCAAGACAGGGAGGGAGAGGCTGAAACAGAAGAAGAGAGCGAAACAGAATGAGGTAAGGAGAAAGAGAGGAAGAGTGTGGTTAGGTGGTGAGTGTGTATTTCAGTATATAGTGATTCAGAGAGAACATCCTCTGAGCCAGACATGAGAAAGGTCAGGATAAGTGCAGAAGTTGCGTGCCCACTCAAACAGAGCCTCTGCCCGGTCGCAGAGCTCAGGCAGCATGCGAGGACACCGTCACTCCTCGCTACTTTTTGTGTCCCTTAGTTTGTTCCCGCGAACCAACTTCTCTCATGACAATCACAGAGAAACATCTTGACGGCCGGAGGCACAAGGATAGGCGTTGAGGAAACCTGCAAGGGAAAAGAGAATAGGGCAGCGATCTGTGTGTGTGTGTGTGTGTCCTGATAACGGTGTGTGAGAGCAGGAAACACACAGTGCCTGTTTTTGCTGCAAGGGTTCCTGGAAGTCAGCCGCCCAATGTGATCAGCGACATACATACGCACACAAATACACAAACATGTGTGAGCGCGTGCACACACACACACACACACACACACGCACACACACACACAGTCCTACAGTACACACACAGGATACCTCACCTCTAAAAGGGAAAAACATGCTGCGGCTGATACATATGCACACAGACAAGCAGACTTCCTGCATTTTCCCACCTACTGGGCGGCCACCTGTAACACAGACACACACACACACACACACACACACACACACACACACACACACACACACACACACACTATATCCAGGGGGATAAAGACAGAATGAGACGAATATAAGTTGTTCGTTGACAGTAAACAAGTGCCATTTGAGCCCCCGTAATTATCTGGCTTTGGATCAACACAGCCTGAAGCCAGTAGCGCACCATCAGTATCAGCAACGCTGCTGCTAGCTGACCAGGAAAAGACAGAAAAGAATGTACTGTAGCATTGACTGAAAGTGATTGTTCAGTCTCTGATCCAAATGATAGATTTGATTACAATAAACAGGCCTTTTAAGTTGTCTCTTAAAACCAACATTTTCCATATGGCTTTTTCTTAATTATCTTATCTGGTACTTAATTTAGTTTTTTTTTTTGTTTTTTTTTTTGCATGTGTGTTACTTTATCTATTGTTTAATTAATTAATTTATTATATATATATTTTTTATTTTATTTGTTGATTGACTGTGATTCCTTATTGGCCTGCATCTGCTTGCTTTCATTATGTCCCTGGTTTGTGAAGCACTTTGGAACTGTAGTTTTGAAAGGTGCTATATAAATAAAGTTATTATTATTATTATTACTACTACTATATTAATGTAGAGTGGAACTTGAGGCCACAAATGCTAAAAAAAAAAAAAAAAAAAAAAAAAAAAGGTCTCACATTATTGCCTGTCCAGTTTAAGACGCTTTATATCTTTCACATTTTGTAGCTAAATTATGTTTGGGTTATGATTTCAGCAATAATGCCTAAAAATGTAAAAAGTCTTTTTTACAGTATTGAGAAGAGGTATTTGGATTGAGACAAAGGTGGAAAGTTGTTACAGTATTGTGGGATGTAAGGCTGAGCTTTCTTTTGAAACAATACATCTTACAAAACAATCCAGTTCCCTCTGTGACTGAATGAAAGACATATCTGCAACAGCAACTATATTCAAGTGCACACATAGAGATATTTCGCTGATAAATGGTGCACAGCAAAATTCCTTGGCAGGCTGAATCTTAAAGGAGGATGGATTAACAAGAGAGAAATGGGTGTACAACCAAGTAAATTCAAGTTAAGAGTCACTTTTGAGTTGTCCTCAAGTAAATCTGCACAGACTGAATACTTAATAGTGAGAGAAAAAGAATTAACAAAAGTAGCACTGATGGAGAGAGATGTGCAAGAGTGTCAGGGGAAAAAATGTTGCCTCTGACTGAATGCCCTCACAAGGTTAATTGGTTAAAATGTGTATTTTGTGAAAGATTCCGGGGTTTTGTTAACTTTCCCAGATTTAATATCTAAAATGTTCTACATTTTTTTTATTCAACTTGAGATAGAGCTGCCACATGAACGTGTTCCTTGACTTTTCCATTATCAGCAGCCAGTTTTGACATTGAATTTAGTTTGCACACACACACACACACACACACACACACACACACACAGACACACACACACACACAATACTGAACTCACTCAAATACAAATTTTAATTTTACATCAAATATTTAAATGTTTTATGCAAAAGATTACACCGTTTCCTTTAACTATAACTGAACTTTGAAAAGGAGAAGCAAATTAAAATCCCAAACCTACTTCTGAAGAGAGACAGAAAGGGACTGTGGGAAGGAGAAACAGAGAAAGAGCTGCATGATGGGAAAGCAGCTGCAGTGCAGCATCTTGTGCAGGTACAGTGTCTGGTGAGGGATCTTGCCGGCTCACTGGGGTATTATGGAATTCAACCCACCGTCTGGCTCTTACCAAAGCACAAGAACTAAGTGGGCGCAAACTGACAACCTTGCCTACTTCCACGAAAATGCAAATCACTGTCTCCGACTTTTCTAGAATGCTGCTTAATTCTCTCGGCAGCACTGAAACATACAATTAAGTTTCAAAATCCATTGCAGACATGATGCCTTATGGTGTCATTGTCAGTATGGTAGGTGATAAGACAAATTCCATGTCTAATGAACAAACATGTAGACTCTCGTCTCAGGGAAAATACTATTAAAAAAACAATACCTAGGGTGTAGAAAATGTTCCCTTTGTGCCAATAAAAAGAAGAAAAAAGATGAGAGAGACAGGGATATCCCCACTGTATTGTTTTAGGGTACATGAAGCCCCAACATGTCAGAAACGTCTCTCGTTGCTCCTGTGCTATAGGGCCTGGGGGGTATCCCACAAGCCTTTGGGGTAGTGCAGTTTGCCATGTATGTTTGATGTGCACATGTGAAAAACACATCTCCCTGCTTGCCACCCCACCCCCCCTCTCCTCCTACCCCCCCTCTTCCCCCTCTCATCACTCCTGTGTTCCCTCTGGTTGTGGAAAGAAAAAAGAGAAGTTGACAGACAAGAGGAAGGCAGAGAAGATGCAAGAAAATGTTCCGTTGCATTGCTTGTCAGTCACTGAGACAGAGAGTCTGTTTTTTTGAAGTCAGCAGCACCTCTGAAAGTTGAGCCCTGATTTTACACGGGGGGGATGAGGGAGTGAATTAATTTGGCAAGACGGGACCATGTTTTAACAACTGGAAGTGTACTCAGTCAATGAGACCTTAAAACATACGTACCACAGGAGGTTTGTTTTTTCATCGGCGTGGACAAATTCAGAAGCCAGATATATGTATCCGTTGGACTGCATACACATTAACCGTCTAGCACACACACACAGACACACACGCGCACATGGGCATGCACTGCGCATACACACAGATGCAGACAAATGTTCAAAATATCTAAGCTTCCACTACACCTATGCTTTTCGTCCACTTAGAAATGACTCACTTATGAAAAAGCAATAAGGATGTTTTCTTTACTCTGAAGGTTTTGCCCTTTGTAATTCCCACCTTCCCGCTCCCTTTCAACAGCACCGCTAATCCCTTTATTATAATGTCACTTGATGAATCACTCACTAAGCCTCTTGATGTCAGCAAAAGGACAAATTGACAGTGGATTTCTATTGATGATAACTGCTCATTGGCGAAGAAAGTAATTAACCACCTCGCGTTACTCCTTTGTTTCAGAAAACAGTACCGCGCTCTTGACGCAGTGCTGTCAACGCAGCCACATATTGAACCTTTGCTTGTTGTAGATGTAGAAGCAATATGGGAAAAACGTATATGCACTAACATTTATCATGATTGTCATAGCAATGACCAAAGAAAAATCATTTTTACTTTCATGGTGATTAAAGCGCTCTATTTTTGCTTGATGATCCTATGAGCTGAATAATATATCTTTGTGCCGTGTGTATATTAGACAGTAGATTAAAATAATGCCACGAGTCAGAGATACATGCAAATGGGAATATATTCCACATAAACTAAGTACTTCAGTGTCTTGGTATTTTGGTTACAGGGCTTCTGAGATTCACATTGTTGAGACATTACTGCCTTGTTTAGCTCCGGGTGGATAAAATGTCAGAGTGTCATGAATGTTGCTCTTCATATGCTTTCTAACCACAAAGGACTTCATCCAAGAGAGCCTCATATGTTGGAGTCATCATCCTCTATGTCCAGGTATCGAGAGAATACCCACGCCTCAGGTATTGAATTTACAATGTCGCCACCGCATGTTAGAATCAGGTTTTGGATTCTTTTGGTTGGAGTGAGAGAAGCAAAAATACAGACGTGAGAGGAAAACAACTGGCGGAGAGGGGGCAACGGGCAGAGAGAGGAAGAGGGATGATACTGGAAAGTGACTGAAGGAGGAGAAAAGAGAGAAGAGGAGATGAGGGATGCAGGGGGATGGGGGAGAGTCAGAGTGTGTATACATGTGCCATGAATAGTGAGGAAGAGTGTGTATGTCTTTGTGTAGCTGGTGTGCTCGCATATACCCATGCTTGTATGTTTATGTGGTTGTGAACCATTTCATCTACACGTGTGTTTAATAGCTGCCAAAGGTTGCTGTGATTGGCGACGATGCTCCTGGCCCCATCCATCATCATCACCCACCCCGCTATACCTCGCTCCCAGACCCGACTTCCCAACTTCCCCCAAATCATTGGCCAGATGGCCCTTGCCGACGCTCGCTCGCTTTACACACCTGATATGAAGCTATCCGTCATCTGATAACGACCGAGCTTTGGCGGTCCCCCAGCTGGGGCCTCTGCTGCAACACTGGGCACTGGCGGGTATCAGGGATGGGTTGTGGCGGGGCGATGCACAGCCTGACTGCCCCGCTGATGGACTGGCGCCAGGTAGTGTGGCAGGAGAGGGGCTGAGGGGGGTTGGGGGGGGTTCCCCTAATAGGATTCACAGTCCTTCAGTGGACCCTGGAACAGGTGGAAGCAGAGAGAGACAGAGGAGAAAAAGCGAGGTAGAGGAACACACAAAAGAGAGAGAGCAGAAATGAAACGAGGTGAAATGGAGGAAAAAACACTGCCAACAAAGAAGAAGAGTAGACTGTGTAGAAAGATGACCACAAAACACAAAAAGGTTTTGTGGTCCCACATAAAAACTGTGGGAGAGAATGACCCTGCATATGTTTGAATGTGGGATTGAAACTAATATCTCTTTGTGACCAAAAAAAAAGTCAAATGTTCAGGTCAAAAGTTCCTGGATCTTGGTCTTGGGGGTCTTGGAGGGCAAAACAAGGGCCCTAATCCCTTGTGTTTTTGCATTTCCACCACACCCTGAGAACAACAAACTTAATGCAAATAAGGAGGAGGTGCCTAGTCATTCTGCATGTGACTGACGAAAGCAAAACATCGCCGTTTCATTTGGTTTTGAAGAAGCGACATTTGGAGGTCGAAAATGAGTGTGAAGACGCCAGAAAAGCTAGAGCTGAAAAAAAGAAACTGCATTTATGCAAAGTAATGGAGATCAACTGTGACATCACAAACTGTCACAAACAGAGACAAACTGGTATGTTTTTCTAAGAATAAAATGATCTTTAAATAATTTGTGTTTGCACTTGATGCACTGTTTTTAAAAATGGCTGAGGTGATACTTTCACTGCACCACATGTTTAACCAATCAGGGATGTCCAGAGCTAAAACTCCCCACTAACGGCCCCCAGGAGCTCTGCAAGTTCTACCTCAGTTACAGGGACTGTGTTGGGGATCGGGAGCTCGGCCCCCAAGGGAAAAAGAGGGACTGGGGGCGCCCCAGTGGCTCACCAGGTAGCGCGCATTTACCATATCATTGAGGCTAAGTCTCAGCCACAATGGCCTCAGCTTGATTCCGGCCTGGGCATTTCTGCTCTAATAAAGAAGTAATGCTCAAAAATAATCTTGAAAAATAAAATAAGATAAAAGAGGAACCGGCTGTTCTGGTGAAAACAGGTATAAAGGTTCCTCATTCCTCTAAAAGGTCTCAGGGACAGTCTCTGCAATGGAGACAGGTATAAGTTGGGTGAGCACGAAAGCAGACAGAATGAGGAAGGGGGCATGGGAATGTTTGTCACCACTTCACCTGAATTATAATGATGAAAAACTTGGCACATTTTTTTTTATTTCCCTGTAAAACATGGCAAGACTCTATGCAGCATGATATGCCAACTGATGTGGCAAAGATATTTGACTTTGACTTGCTAAAATGATACCAATTTATTTTAGAATTTAGTGCAGACATTGGTATGCAGTGCATTCTACTATAAAAAAAAAATACTTTTTAAACAGTTAGATACAGTACTGTACTTGTTAACAATGTCTTGGTATTAGAGTGATTGACAAGAGAAAAATGCCTTAATGGCTTATGTTGAGCCTAATGTAGCAGTCTTTCCGACCTTACACATGCCAGTGCACAGCAAGGGAGGCTGGCAGCACAAATGCGGTATACACAAGCTCAGACACACACACACACACTCGCACAGGCATACATATGCACAAGCATGTGTGCACACACTCACACTCACACACACACACAACCACACACTCACAGACCAGCGGTTCTCATTAGTGAAGTCAGTGTGCTCTAGGCAGGCAAGGCCCCTGCAGCAGTCTTTGGGAGTCAGAGGAGCCATTTGTCAGTGGAAAACAATTAGCGGGGAATGATCCGTTCCATTGGTTTTAATGAGTACAGCCGGGTCACTCTGCTCACAGCAGCAACACGCAAAAGGTCATCAAAGGCTGAGAGCGACACACACCCGAACCACACTCATAGGCACACACATGCGTTAGCCAGATACACACAAACTCCTCTCTTTTTTCACTCTAGGGGGGGTCTGTCAAACTGTAATTGCTTCCGCTGCGAGACATACACTCACACCAACATACAGTCTCTCTCTCACACACACACACACACACACGCACACACGATACACCAGCACACTGACAAACGGATACACCCAGCCAGCAAACCCCACATCAATTTCTTTCAAGCAATCTCCCTCCATATCAATGTGACCACTGAAAAGTCATCATGGCATGTGGCGTCATTGTAATCATGATAGTATTGTGCATATATGTGACCTTGGACAGTATGTGTGGCATAATGATTTATGAAATGCATACAGATTGTAAGTGTGGATGGTTAGCTGCAAAGTGGTAGCTATAGTAACACATGGAAGAGCCATATATCTTTACTTTCCATTACAAAGGACAATAATAGCATATGGCAATAGCATATCACACTGATTTGAATGCATGGATGTATATTATTTAACCAGAGGATAAAAGATACAGGGCACACCAATCTGTACAGCATCTCACATATAAATCTTTTGGTTTGTCCGAGGGAGCTTATCTTACATAGAGTGTATAGCATGACAGACTCAACACTTTATCTGTTTTTAATGGGATATTAATGTTTGTTTTTTTTTAAACAATTGAAGATTGTAAAATCCTGTGTACTTAAAAAATATATTCCACTGTGTACATACTTTTCAACAAATTGTTTTGAAGAGAAAAAAAACACAAAGCTCAAAACATAAGATTTAACATCCTCCAACATGGACACACATGCATACATTGTCCATTTAGTTGGAGTGCTAGATGGCCAGAGACCCATTTAGAGACAAGTTTTGTTTAATGTAGCCATCAGAAGTGTATTAATTTTACATGAAGTGCATTATTTAGCTTACATATTAGGTCTAGACTCACTAATTGCTCTGATGCAGTGACCTTCAACTCTCTGCCCACTCTAAAAACATGAAAAGACCATTCTAACTCATTCTGCTCTCTCTCTTCCCACTATTTTCCCACTCAATAAAAAACACTCAAACGTCCATTTTACTTTTCTGCTTCCATCTACTTCCATCTACACACAGATCTAAACGTTTGTGTGTCCGTGGATGTGTGTGTGTGTTTGCAAGTATGCACATATATGTATATATATATTTATATATACATATATATATATATATATATATATATATATATATATATATATATATATATATATATATATATATATATATATATATATATTAAAAGGAAGCTGAAGTGTAACAAAGACTGCTATTTCCTTTAATAGATGATCTAAATGTGAGGTCCCCTGCTCCGTCCCCTCGGCCATCCATTATATAAACCAATCACATTTGCTCTGTAATGGCACTTCAGACACACTGGGGACATGCAAAGTGTTGAAGAGTTATATATCACATAATGGTGCTCCCACTCTGAGCTTGAAAATAGCCTTATTTTGAAGAAAGAGAAGGAGAGAGGGAGAGAGACAGAGAGACAGATGTAGGGGAAGAGGAAGAGAGACCATTGATGGAAACACACGGGGTGGTTCATGTGTCGTGAGCACAGAAAGGGTTATCCAACTAATATCACTTCATTGCCTTCAACGGCCACATTATGTGATCAGGAGAGACCCCACCTGGTGGCACTCCAACCCCCGACAACCCTCCACCTCACATCCAGACCAGCTGACAAGGCTTTACAATGGCTAGTAAACACCATGATAGGTAATAGGGGTGGTGGTGGGAGCATGCTGTGACCGCCTACAGCACTGGGTTATGTGCACGAATGTGTGCTAGGATGTGTGCTGGTAGTTTCGATGGTATGCGTCAGCAACTGGATGCATTTGCATGTTCTGATGATGATGATGATGCATGTTCTGGATGAGGAAGACTACCGCTCTTGGCCCGAACATCGACGCTTACTCTCTCTCCCCAGTTTTTTTCTGTCAGTATCTTCTCTGCTGGGGAATGAAGCAGAAAAGCTCCCTTCTTGAACTTCTTGAAGGAGAAAACGTTGAGGCAAACTCTTGATATGTCATGGCTGCACAATTAATATGAATAAGACTGGCCGTGGTAGTACAAACTACCTCTGTAGGGTTATCCAAGAAAAATGTTGTGTGGTGGTCAAAGCATTTTGACTTTAATTTTGTCTGTCATTATGAACATGCGGCCACGTCACTCAGTTTTCTGTTGTAATTGACTCCAGGTAATCTTCAGCTTGACTCACTGGATGCTGAATATCAAGTAGATGAATCAGATGAAAGCATTGTGGCTTTTGTTCCAACACTCCTCGCTCTGAGCCAACAGTGTTCAGTAAGTGTGGACAGGTTGATTTAGGACGTGATTCTCCTTTAATGAAGACACTGTTGCTTGCTTTGTCGCCAGTGGTAAAGCACTGAGTGTTGCCATCTCATTCTCTCTCTCTTTCCCTTTTGCTATTTCTCTCCCTGTTTCTTGCTCACATACATACACTTGCAAAGTGCATCAGCGAGTGAAAAGATGTGTCACGGCAATCGGAACAATGTAATTAGAAGCGTGAGAGAGGTGGAAAGTGCTTTATGGTAATAATACAGCGCAGTAATTAAGGGGAAACATCATGACCCCAGTGCCCACGGCGCTTTTAAAAAGAGTCATTTATGCCCAAGATTACACAGTGATTGTCAAATCAATGGAGGAGAGAGGGCCAAAGAATGTGGGAAATGAACCTGGCTTGACGGGGTGCATCACTGATGAGGCAGGCTCAATATATGCATGAATTTGAATCATTGTGACCTGCAGATTAGTGAGTGCACATACATGTTTATATGTTATAGCCAACATGTAGCCACCGTAATCCCATTTTTAACATTGCTACAGTGCTGTTGAGCTATTGTTTGACTTAAGAGGAAACCTCAGATGGAACGGATATATCCTTTCCTTGTGAGGTAGCTGGGTTTGCAGGATAACGGTCACAATCACGATCACATGCAAATCCATCTTGCCAAGCTTCAAGTGATGCGCTTGTGGCGCCGACCCACAACGGTTTGGGCCAAACCGTCCGACTAGAGCAACAATGGCAACTACTTGAGTTTAGTGTACATGCTGCTATAGTTATATCAGAACTGGAGAGTATTTCTTCATTGAATATTCATTAGCTGCGGTTAAATGGGTGATATTTGACGATATTTTAATTCAATTGAAATCATCCTGATTAAAAATTCCAGTTTAGCTGTTTACATGGACACTAAATGATGTGATCTGATAAGATGTGTGTTTACATGCCACAAAGCATTTAGTCAGAATATAACTTTTTGGACATGCGCAAAGTGGTTCCATCTGCTGGGGAGTGTCCAAACTGATGGAAATATAAATGTAATATAGGTGAGTCATGTTCGCTAATGGTCTCTCTCTCATAAGGTCGTCCATAAAACTGTAAAAATGAAAACCGGCTGGGTTAGAACCACTTTTTGTCATTTTAACTTTAGCTTTGCAATACGCAGCCTTCAAACTTCGCCAGTGGTTTCCAGTTTGGTTGATGGTTCGGTGGATTCTGGCTTCGTTCATCTTTTCAAACACTTGCTTAATCAACTCATGGTTTCAAGCTTCTTGACCATGAATTCAACATTCAACAATCCTTTAAACATTTGATCTCTACAACAAAAAAGTTGTATCAGCATGTAGGCCTAACATGCACAGTGAGAATATATTTAGCCCAATCCAACAGAAGCAATCAGATTAAGAGTTTACATGGTTATTAGGCACTAATATTTTACATGGTTACATGAGGCATTTTTGTTCTGCTTGGGTTATTATTCCGATTATTAGCAGAATATTAGGGTCCATGCAAATGAAGCCATTGAATTAACAGGCAGCCACACTGCCTTGTTTCCACGCTGTCAAAGTTCCTCAGACTGTATCTTGCTGTTGTTTCCTCGTCATCACTCTCCTACATCATATTTGTTGATCTAATACGTTGAAGCCTGTGATGGACAGTGATATACAGATGGTTCATCAAATCACCTGCTGAGTTTTGTTTTGTTTTTTTTGTTTGTTTTTTTAAAGTGCCTACTCTTTTCTAAACATTTTCCAGCAATGACTTCTCTGACAGTTCTGAATGACAAACCATCTGGCGGGTCAGGTCGGGAATATCCCGCACTGCTAATGCAACATGGATGCAGGGTGAGGAGACTCTACATTAGCTTAAAGCTTTGCACAAATTGCTCAGTATTTAGATACGAATGGTAGTATTTGCATGCTATGGCGCCTGCTAATGTTTTGACACCATCGGGCTGTAGTTGCAGAACAACCGCGACCAGAGGAGTTAGACAAAGGGGAAAGTGGGAAAGAGTTAGACAAAGGGAACAAGGGGAAATACAAGGATAGAGATCTTGGTAATGACAAGCACTTCACAGTCAGATCCGACCTCCCTCCACCCACGCACCCCGATGAGATAATTCCTTCTCCAAATTGCAATCAAAGTGCAGAATAACACTTGAGAAGCAGGCGCTCTTTCAGCCATTAACTCGCCAGGTCCTGGGGTGCTGCTTTTTAAATATTACATTTCTTTGAACATGTTTCCTGCATATTGTTTTGTTTTTTTTCTTAATTATTATTCTCACTATTCTTTCTCTTCACCTCACTGTTGCTGCTGTTCATGCATTTTTAATATTCAAGTTGAGCAACTGTGCTTATGAGAAAGTGTTTACAAGTTTATACATTCATTAATTTTCTTTTTTCCTTTCAGAAATTTGACCATGGACATTCTGTCGCCTTAAGTTACAAGAAGGCCACCTGCTCGTCTGATCTTGTCTTTCTTCTAGTGACCGTTTTGCACTGCGAAGCATCTAGACGTCAACTTGAAGTTTTTAAATTGAGGATACTGTATTGACTGGACTGTAGGGAATGCCAATAGAACCAAATGTAATCTACCTAGAAAACCACTGTGTTTAAGCAGCTGTTGTATGCAAGACCTGCCAATCATGTTGACCAGAGGACAATATGGAGACACCTACAGAACACTGGGCTATATGGTGCACAGATTTCCACTTTAAAGAAAAACTAAAATCTATAGAAGCAATACCTTTACTTGGTACTGTGCCCTCCAGTGCAGATGCTGCACCAGAAGCTGTGTGTGTGTGTGTGTGTGTGTGTGTGTTTGGGTTGCTGTCAGCAGCTCATGACGTCTGGAGGTTAAAGAAAACCACCTATGTTTGGATGCCACACTGCACCGTTTTATCCAGGCTGCCTCAAATTTAGGAGCTCAGGAAGGCTCTGGTAACATAACCAACACACTGCACATGGTCACCCATTTCTCCAGAATGTGTGGGTGAGACGATGAGGAACATCATGAAACGGAACATGAATCTGTTAAAAGGATTGAATCTGAAGCGGGGGCGTTTGAGTGGAAATGTTGTGTGGGGGCGGAGGAGATGCTTGATGTAATATTTTCATGTTTAGGTACATTGAGAGCAGGTTATATCACTTTGAATGGGCGATTGTCAATAAATCACTGTAAAAATAAACAGTATCACGCTCCTTCAGAATAATGCAGTAACCCACTTTAACCTCCTGCTGACCCTCCTATAGATCCCCACCCAGGTCTTGAGAAACTGTAAATGGCAGAAAGAATAAAGCTCAGTCCTCGACTGTAGATTTGGTGTCAAGTGGCTCTATTTGTCATAATTATGTGGTTGTAAAGGGAAAGTCTACAAAGGTCTAATCAATCTGATTTAATTAAGTGCAGTCAGTCATTTGAAATGAGCAGAATAGAATTAATAAGCACATTGTAAATTTGCATTTTAAATCCATGTAATTATACCAATTCAGTGGCCTCACAAGCACACTCATTTTTTTCCAAAGAGCAGAAAAGATTTTTTTTTTTTTTCAAATGACAGAAACAATTTCCTCTTCTTCTTTATTTGATTTTGCGGTGATATACAGTTAGTGATTAGTTAGTAATTTAAATAATAAAGATTGCCATGTATGGTTTATTGTTTGACGAACGGCATGAACATGCCTGTTATTAATGGGTGGGATCGATGCTATCAAAACTTTACAATTTCCTATCAGCTTGGTGCGCACGCTTTGATGATAAACTCATAAGAAATATGCATCTGAGCAAGACTCTACGTCAACATACCAACTCGACTGCCACCGTGGAATAAACGATGTCCCGAGTGCAGAACTGTTTAAATTTCTGTGTTTGACAGCATCATGATCGTAGTTGTTGTGTATTTTGAAGTACTTACCTGTCTTGTCGTCTCAGTTCCTGCCCTCATGTGTATCAAACTCAATTGATTATCCACATCTGTTTCCAATTATTTACCTGTCCCTGGATTTGTCCATACATATACACCTCTGGTTTCCTTGTTTCTTGGCCAGATTGTCTTTGTTCACCCTTGTCAGTCTTCATATTTTTTTTTTTTTTTTTTTAACTCGACCTGTTCCCTGTTTTTTTTTTTTTTTTGGGGGTGGGGGGGGATTTTTTTGCCTAACCCCTTCTTGGTTTTGTGAGTTTGATTTGGTCTGATTTCCTGTGGTTGACTGTCAAGACTTTGCTTTTTTTGAACTCCATTTTGTGTCCTGAGCACATCTCTGCATCTGAGTCTGCCCGGCACATTACACACACACATTATTAATCTAAACCATATACCTGGGAAGACTGTTGGCATGTTTATAGATTTTTCAGCTCTTTCCAACTTGTATGAATAGTAGAGCTCTGCAAAAAATAAATAATAAAATACAAAAATCAATATGCTGAGTATATTTTTACAATACTGTACTCTTCTCTATCTGTATTGTATCAAATTCTCTGAGCTTTTATTGATACATGTTGTTTATGCACTTCATTTTAATCCAGTGTTATAAGATTTTATATATACATTTTAGCGCACTCTGCTGATGGTATTTTAATATTTTGCAATGGGAATGTTGAATTGTTTTGAGTGAGCCTGTCACCTGATTAATTATAACATGTATATTTTATGAGTCTATCCAGACGTTATGCAGTATGCTATTCAATTTAATTCGATTTCTACTTCCTGTGCACATTTTCAGTCCATCCTGTGGAGTCATGCATGTAGCATGATAAAACTGATCTGTGCCACAATCTTCTCATCAAATTTCATATCTACAGATCCTAATGGAGGAATAACTTTGCTTTGGCCAGCCAATCAAGCTGAACCTGTGTGTGTGTGTGTGCGTGTGTGCGTGTGTGTGTTCGCATTTTGTGGTGGTCGGGGGTGTCGTTGGTGCTCGGTAGCAAGTCCACCAAGCATTAGTAAGTGGAGGAGACACTGGATCATTACAGGTCCATGAAGCTCAGTTGGTGTTTGAGGGGTTGGGGTGTGTGTGTGTGTGGTGTGTGTGTGTGTGGGGGGTTCAGGTCAGTGCCTGGCTCAATGGATGGATGGGTGGCTCACTGACTGGATACTAGGCTGGATGGTGAACTGGCCTTCTGGCTTACTGACTGACTGCCTGACTGATTGACAAGGTGACTGACAAGGTGACTGTTTATGTATTGGGTCTCGCATGGATGATCCTGTGAGAAGCACTCGAGCATTTACCCCGGAGAGAGCCGGGCGCATGGAAAACTTCCTTGAATTTCCCTTTGACCTGCTTTTATTGGAATACGCTTTGCAGAAAATGCCTAGAAATTCAGCCTCTTGCAAACAGCGCTACATTTCATCCCAATCCTGTACGTGTATGAACAACCCTGCCATTTGACTCTAATGATATAACTATTCCTCACTGCAACGCTGCCTGTATTACTGTATGCTTTTTTACCTTGGCAATTTAATACGCCATGTGGAGAAATACCTGGCATACAAATAAATACACCCGCATCACAAACTTACCTACAAACTGACCGAGCTTACCTGCCATGGAAACAGCTGAAATGAACCACCTCCCACAATCCTTTGTGCTATTTACATTTCAAATACTGCTCGAGCAACTCCACCTCTCCTGTATAAAACCATATGGGCATGATGCAGGCTGATACTCCAAACAGATATTACGCTTTGCGTCACCGGCAATACCGCACATCTGTCATTTAACTGGGAACAGCTGAAAAGGGTGGATCTGTTTGATAGAACGTGTGTGTGGGTGCACGAGAGAGAGAGAGAGAGAGAGAGAGAGAGAGAGAGTGAGAGATAAAGAGATTCACTATGGAAAGAGAGAGAAGTGATTCTGTCACTGAAAGCGTGCCTACGAGGATTTACTGTATCTTACACATCTATGTTTTTTTTTTTTCTTTTTCGTGTTTTTTTTTTTCTTTTTTTTTTTTTTCGTGATATCAGATTGCCGCCTCACGCTCCCAAGATTTCCCAAGCGGCATCGAGTCATTTCCAAGCGGCTTCCTCCATCTTGCCGCTAATCAACAAAGTTAATTTGTTTCCCCATTTTTATTTTTATGAATCCTCAAGCCACCGCGCTTGGGTTTCCGCCGTTCCACAATATATTTCTCCGGCTAACTGGCAAAAGCACTCTTCATTTATCAGATCCACACAGCCGGCTTATTACAAGAGTCCTCTTATCTGTCATATTTCCTTCCAGTAGCGCTGCAGTGGTTACAAATGGGACTTAGTCTATCTGGCTTGGAGCTGATGAGGGGGGAAATGAAATTATTGCGATTAGATCTGACCCATATGCTGGAGTGCTTGGAATGTGTATGTGTGTGTGTGTGTAGTGGTGGAACAAGTAGTGGTACTTTATTGTACATGTGTGTATGTGTGTATGCGTGTGTGTGTCTGTGTGTGTGTGTGTGTGTGTGTCTTACATTGTGGTAGGTTGCAAGGACTAGTCGCTAGATTAAGGCATTAGGAAGTGCTTGTGCTAGTAAAGCTGGGTGATAATGAGAAGTGTATCTTTTTCTGTTCCCAATATCAGGGCATGTTCAGCATTTGAATTGCTCTCTCCCTCTCTTTCTTTTCATCTCTCCCGTCTCTTTCTCTCTCTAGCTTTCTCATTCATTTTCTTTTTCACACACACACACAGACAGACACACACACACACACAGAAACACTCCCTCTCACTCTCTCTGTGAATAATTGAACAGCTAGTCTCGGCCAAGGTTTAGCGCTATCATCTAGCACGCCGTCTGACTGCCAATCAGTCGACTCATCTCTTGTAGAGAAAACAAACAGGAGGGCACCGCTGAAAGCCAACAGGCGGTACTCCAAAACCAAGTTGAACGAACAGAATGAATGAAGGGCTGTTATCTGTGGCAATCCAGCCACAATAAGAGAAGTATTGCAGTATACGGATTAAGGTTTCTCAGGGCTTAAAACAGTTCAGCAACGATCTTAGTCGCAAGTAATCTCGAGAAGCTCGTCCCGATTTCATATTTAAGGCACAAAATACGAGATCGGTGTCATTATCTACGCTCATGTTATTAGTGTAACTGGATTGTGAGGGGCATGGCTCCAAGCTTTGGAAACATTTTTAATGTTGCGGATGTTTTTATGTTCAGCGTTATTTCATCTGTTTTGTTTTTAATGTGTGTGCTGCCTTTCTTGGCCAGGACTCCCTTGGAAAAGAATGTTATTTTCAATAGGACTACCTTGGTCCAATTAAAAAAAAAAAAAAAAAAAAAAAAAAGAATAAAATAAAATAAAATAAAACAAATACTCCAACTGTCATGGGTATTAAAACAGTTGCGCTCTGACAAAAAAAAAAGAAATAGAAATAAAAAAAGAAATAAAAACATACATTTAAATATAAATTTGAATAAATGCTCATTGTGGCAGGATTTGTTGTAATTTGAAGATGTTCCAACAGTCCTTAATGCTTTGATTGTGACTTTTTTTGGTTATTTGCTCTGGCTTTCAGCGCTCTCCCTTCTACACCATATATCAAACCATCCACCGTGCTATTTTTTTTTTCTAAGCCTTTCAAGATATATGTTCATATTCCCCAGACATACCTGTGTGCCCCTCTCTCCCTGCATAATTAGGTAAGATGAATAAAGAGCTATACATCCCCCACTGTATAGCATAGGAAGACAGGCCCACGCTGGCTGTATTTTGCTTATTAGCTATAAGTAGCGTGTAAACTCGCTCTAAATCAAGGGGTGTTATTGGTCTCTCGGGGCTGGGTGGGTTTGAGGCGTCAAAGGGCCTCAGATGGGGGGAGGATTATGGTGAAGAGAAAAGATTTACAGGACGGCTCAAAAGAACTACATATGTGCAGGCTGTTTATGCTGTATAAGTTCTCCCTGCACACCTCCCATGCAGGAAGCTCGATAAATGCATTTCCTCGCTCCCTCCATCGCTCCGTCTCTCGCTGCCTCCCCGCAGAAAAGATCAAGGCAGCGCAGCACCAGTCAAGCTGTCACCATGAGGTGCCCTCTCCATACTTAACGTGGCCGGATCAATAATCATTGGCCGGGAGGACACGGGGATGAATAATGAGCAGCAGGCCTAGAGGACGCACACACACCCACACACACACTCATGAATATTGGAGTTTTTGTTCTCTGATGTCAGTGTGTTGTTCTCTATTGAATACTTCAGAGCCGTTCTCTGGCCCCACCCGTTCACCCCTACACACACACACACACACACACACACACACAGATATATATAGAGAGAGAGTTAACTGTCATTTTCTTATATACCAAAATAATAGAAATAAATATAATTGTTGACTGTTCATTCTACTGCCAGTTTTTCCCCCAGGGATTTGAGATATTCATGGTTTACAAACAACAAAACAAACAGATAAAACATATTGAAGCATACCGAGTCTTAAAATGTTAATCCATCATTGCACCTTTACTGCATAGGACATATAGGACATATCTCTAAAAAATAGTTAAGGACCATTTAATTTAGTGTTAGATGTAGCATTTCATATTTGTCTCTTAAACATAATAATAATAATAATAATGATGATGATACTTATTATTATTATTAGTAGTAGTTGTGTAGTAGTAGTAGTAGTAGTAGTAACAGTACTATTAGTGGTAGTAGTAATAGTAGTATTAGTGGTAGTACCGATAAATTAGTAAGAAAGTATTTGTAAGAATTACAGGGAAATAAAATTTCAAATGAAAACACCACAAATGACAAAACAGACAGGGTAGAAGACAACCTCAAAACTCATAAAATCCTTTCTTTTTTTTTTCTTTTTTTGATGGTCAAAGATGTTGTCTTTTTGTTGGTGAATAAAACTCTACTCTTTTCTATTCTCCTTTAAAAGCAAGATAAAACACAGGTAAATGTTGCGATTTTACCCTCACTGAAAGTCTTTAGTTTTGAACCTGTAGATGTGGCGTGTTTGAATAAAGTCTGTTTCTAAGTCTTACCAGCTGCAGCAGTTGTCTATATTCAATCCGTCATCTTCACCAAAAACAAGTCCATTGCTTGTTACAGCGACAATGGTTCACAGAACATAAATGGGAATTGGATTTCTGTGCCTAGTTGTGCCTGTATTTATTTCTCTGTAATGGCCTTAATGCAAGCGGTTCAATGCTGCCGTTCCCCGCTCATTTCATTAGCATTGAGTCCTTGGACAAGGCAAGTCGAGGTCTCTCGAACGCAGCTTGTTTCTACAATAATGGGCTACGAGGCATGTAAGTAGCAAACAGAGGAAACATTAATATTTGAAACCATTTTGAAAACCATTAGGCTGGTTGTGTGTGTGTGTGTGTGTGTGTGCGTGTTTGGTGGAGCATGTTTTTATTCTGTCCAGTGAGTAGTGAGAGGTTATTGTCTGTTAAGTAAATAAAGTGAAGCAGGGAGTTTTGGTGCCGAGGCTCCCTGCAGCATATGGACGTGTCCATATGTCTTTTTGCCCGTCAGTCTCCTCTGCTGTTTTAAGTCGACCTGATGCCTTTGCTTTGTGACTGTGCGGTTTTAAATTCATGAACAGTTCAGCATATGTGTGTGTATGTGTGTAATTTTGTATTCTTTCTGAAAATATGGGCTCGTGGAAATGTGTGTGCTCACTTTCATGCTTGTGTGTGTGTGTGTGTGTGTGTGTGTGTGTGTGTGTGTGTGTGTATGTGTGTGTGAGGCAGATTAGCGTTTCTTGGCCTCTAAGTGAGCACATCTGCAGTGAAGGCTCGACATCTGGATCTCACATTTTCTCCCACCACTGCTGCTCCCACTGAAAATGAGTGCACAGGAGAGAGAGAGAGAGAGAGAGAGAGAGAGAGAGAGAGAGAGAAGCAAAATACTACCCAGGCAGAGAGATAACAAGCATTCCTCTTAAGATGGCAGAGACCTTGGAAACCATCGTTCCTCGCTGCTGTCACAGCTTTCCTTCCTAATTTCCTTCCCTCCTCCCTTGTTTCCATCTTTCTTTTCATGCATATTTAGATTCAAAATCTATATGTTTTGATAGTGCAAAATATATGAGTATAACTTGTTTTTTAAAGGCCCCTCCAGATTTTTACCTCATTACCATCACATATGATATTCCACAAAATGTTTGAATATCAAGATTTTTCTCAGCAACTGGTTTTTGCCAAGGTCCAAAACATGGAAACTAAATAATCAAGAAATTCTTTAATATAATTTCATCTTTTCCTCTTTCCTTACCGATTGATCATACTATACCTCTCCTCATTGCTTCGTCCTCTAACCCTCCATCTCTCTCTCTCACACTCACACACATACACAAACACACACACACACACACACACACACACACACACACAGTCCAGTTTAGATGGCAGCTTTTCAGCTGGGTTGATTTACCGGTCACAGAGTCAGGCTCTCCCCGCTCTGGGACAGAGTTGGCCACAGAACCCTTCCAAGACCCATTTAGCCCTCTCACCCAAAACAGATGTCAGAGCACTGAGCATAGGAGCTCAGAGCTCACACGCTGCACACACACACACACACACACACACACACACACTGACCCATACTTGTGTAATTAGGTAAAGTTGGACATTTTGATGTAGCTACATACTTGGGGGAGACACTTAAGGGTGCCACAGGGCTGGAATGCTCTGGAATGGCATTTCAGGAGAGAACTGAATGCCAGACTCGGCAGTGAAGTAACCACATACAGAGACATCAGCTTCTGCAAGGCCTTTCATGTCAAAATAAAACATAATAGTCCAAGTCATCTGTTTTGTCATGCCTACATTCTGCAATATTTTCATCACAAGAAACTTTCTCTGCCTTTTCTTTTTTTTCACAGGAAGTCCCATTTAGAGTTTGTGGTGTTAAAACATATCTGCTGATACTTGTTGTTGCTGTGTCAACTCAATAAAAAAAAAAGATGAAAAAAAACTTGACATTTGGAGCGGTAAGTTAGTGTATTGAAGTTTTACTTCTTGGTAAACTTCAACTCTGCTTGAAAAAAGTCTGAAGGGCATGAGGTTTCTCTTTCTTTTTGCCTCCCTTCTTTCTCTCTCTACATTTCTTTGATCATGCTGCAAGTATATTCACTTCAAAAACTCCCCAGGCCCTCTCTCACTTTCCCCTCTGCCTCCCTCCCCCTTGGTCTCGCTCCCTCTCTCGCTCCTTCTCTCTCACCGCCATCCCCTAGATGACAAGGGACCAGTTCAGAGTGCGTATCAAAGTCCATCTGGGTTTGAAGTCTGTCTGTCTCTGCCCTCCAGTCATCCTCTGGAGTCGGTGCACAGCCATCCATGACTGCCCCACTGCTGGTGCTCCGTGTCCCCTTCACTTCACGAGGTTTCTGGGGCCGCGGCAGCCTCAGGGTGGGTGGTTAGGTAGAGCATGACCTGGCTCCATGCTGGTCAACTTCATTACAAGGCAAGTAATGGGGAGAACTTCAGCTGTGGTGTGGAAAAGAAAGCTGCACAGTGTTAGCAGTGTATGACTGTTGGGTGTTATGGTTACAGATAAAGCATAATGCCTGCAAAACCCACTGTATTCATGTATTTATAGAATAGAATAAAATAAAAGAGTGGCATAGAATAGAATAGAATAGAAAAATTTCCTCTGAAGAGAAAAATTTTGCCTGTTTGCCTATTGTGATAAACCAACACACCCTAAGCACTCTGCTGCTGTGTGCTGTGAAATAGAACTCAATTATCTTATTACCACCTATAATTATTGTAATCAATATCATGCAATACCTTATGCCCTATCCTCTATTCAAGATCTTGGATGCAAATACCACATTGCATGTCACATTTCATTTCCACCATTACTTGAATATATTGACTAAGGTGTGTTAAAACACAGTCACCTCAGTTAACCTGGTTAACAATTACCTATCATTCTCTATCTATGTTCACTAAATACATTCAGCTCATTTAAAACTTACTGTAGCTAACCATAAACTAAATGCTACACCAGATGGTTACTACTAACTACTAACTTGTAACTACTTGTGACTGTTCTCATTTAATAATGGCATAACCTTAAAACCAACAGTGAGCTAGCCAAGTCATTGTTGTATAGATATATGCTGTATTTAATGCATTTTTCTGAATCCATGATGTCAGCAATGCCGTGGCTCAAGGCATAAAACAGCCCAATCAGCTGATAGTGTCTACACTGCTAGGCTGTTCCAGATATTAGTCTGGCCTGTTTGAGAATGTTTATTTTCACAGAATACATCCTCACAAATTAGTTAACTAATTGTTGATTGTTATTGTGAGCAAGCAGGCGTGGTATAAGCACAATAATGCACTCCAAGGTGTCCTGATACAGGGAGATAATGGACAATGTGGAAGAGGAGAACACCATGATGCACAGTGTGGCGTTTGTCTCCTGATCGTCTTCCTTAACTTCACAACCGATTACATGCCAGTTCAGCTTAGGAGTGTGTTTGCCTTGGCGGCATAGGTGTGTGTGCTCATTCGCACGCCTGTAATGTCAACCACGACTTCTCGGTTCCTCCTATGGAGTCCTGGCCCGTGTGTTAACATTTAAATTGATTGGATTCTGTATTAGTTTTGACAAATTTCCTCGAACGGGAGAAAACAGCTGTGGGCTGATGAGGCAGAAAAAGCCCAGAATGGCAATGTTTTCCACATGAGAAGCAGACACGCTGTAGGATACACACACAGAGACACACACTCACACAAACCAGAAACATTTAATACAAACTATTTTGTTATCACATACAGTGCAACGTGCTCACGTACCCTACTTACACACTAATACACGCATGCACAAAATGGTTCACTGCATACATATCATCTCATATTCTATACGCAGCATGGTAACTTGTCACACACCCTCCTCGTACTCCCTCTCCACACTCTAATTGGAACATTTACAGACCGACAAAAAGAGATAGAGAAAAAATGTCTGAATCTTTCCAAGCCACATGGTCAGAAAGCTGGAAGTGATTATCCCTTGGACGGAGAGACACAAGCATCACCCCGCTCTCTGTTCACTTCTGTAATGAGAAAAGTCACTCCCTCTTTTCCTCCTAGAAGTTTCTTACGCCTTCTTAGCCGCACAAACTATTAGTGTTTGAAAGTGTAGAATCGTTCCCTGTGATGCCTGTATGCGCCGACACGTTTTCTCCCAACTAATCGCCATGCACTGCGCTGTCACAATCACTGCCCACCAGCACACACACGCACGTGCGCATCACACACTGTATAAAATATTAACTAGATGCAGCATCTATTAACACTGCCAGGTCTGTTGAAACACAGCTGATGGATTTATAGTTCAACACAACTGCTCCGGAGAAGGGACCTGCTCTCCGCCCCCGCCGTTCTTTCATTCTCTCCCTCTAAGTAGCCCCTCTGAGACCCCCTCCAGCTGTTTAAAGTATAGCTCCATCAGAGGAAGGGGGTGGAGGGAGGAATTAGTCACATAACACACACACACACACAACCTCCCCTCTTCCGCCGAATGTCTCTATCTATAGCTTCAGCTAATATGCTAATATCTAACGAGGGGCTCAGGCCCCGGCGAAATAATGGAGGAGCGTGTTCAGGTAGTCAAAGGACATCTGAGCGCTCCCTTTAAGGTCAGCACCAGCTCTTAGGGGAGAAAAAAACAGCTCCACAAATGCAGACTGAGAATATGTAGGCTGGAATATATAGAATATAATGCAACATTCAAGAATTCAAGAGGGGAATAAATTTGCTTCAAACGCAGACGCATAAATGACTGGCAAACAACATCATCGCATAACAAAATGTCACTAATTCAAACATGCACGTCTCTCAGTCATCGCGAGCATGGCCGGCATTGATAGCCGGAGTTATCCGTTGTCACCGACAATAAACAGTTATAGCTGTTCATTTCCTGGGTCCAAATGGTCCTGCGTAGCTCCTTCCATTTGGTCAAATTGCTTTTGACATATTTATCTCAGCTCAATACATTCCTAACGTCGAGAAAATGGTGATGTATGTTCAAGTGTGTGTTTATGAGACGGGAGGAACGGCAGTCCACGGATACGCCGTCTCAGAATTTAACAACTTTCTTTGCGCTGTTCTTTCATGTTTGCGTTGTTATTCCTATGCAGTCCTCGCCTTTCTTGTGACATTCATATCATACCATTGAGTTTGACAGAATCATTGTTACCCTCTTGCTTAAACAACAGAAACTCATGACCTCTGTCAGCATGGGGAGAAATGCCAAAACAAGACAGATGGGTGCTTTTGTGGATATGACATAGAGCAGCTATTTTCTCCCCATACCTATTACCTTTTAAGGCCCTGGTGGCTGTGGCTAGCCTAGCTACGTATAAATTCAGCTGGCTCCGTCTCCAGGCTCGGTCCCATACTTAACCCGGGGTTCCTGGCAAAATGCTTATTGATGACAAGACCATTCCTTGCTGGCTTGCAACTTGTGGATGGAGTGAGTGCAATTGATCACAGGCATCTGTGACAAGAATAGGTTAGCGTGCCAGGGAAACTGTAAAAGAGGTAGACAGCAGAAAACTCTGGGCTGAAAACTACTGGTAGAGGCTAGCTTTAACATAAATCTCCACATTCATCCTACTCAGGACCCTAAATCTTTGTGAACAACCTCACCATTGTATCAATGCGCTATTAAAGAGTTTTTTTTTTTTTTTTTTTTTGGGAGGCATAATATGATGAATAGCTTTTTCAACCTTGATTTGAACTCCTGGTTGAAATTAAGGCTATAAAGTGAAAAAAGTTCAGCAATTTCAAGTTGAGTATTCACAAGGGAGGCAGGCACAGATTCAACCATACATTACCTCATTCAACAGCTCATGGCTGCAACAGATCTCAGATAAGCATGCAGCCGAATCAACAGCACAATATCTTGACAGGGTGGCAAAAATCAAACCACTAAGGGCTTTAGGAGACCTTTGAATTGCCCGACTGACTGATCACAGTTGCTCCAAGATGTGGGAGTTGCTTGTCAGATAAGACAGGTAGATAGGATGCTGACAGGCAGAAAGGTAAAGACGCAGGGGAGCGTAGACCAGCAATTAGTGCAGATTGATTTAGGTTGAGGAGCCACCCACGTCCATCTTGGCAGGAGCAAATTCGGGGCCAGCAGCTGTGAGAAGCACCAGGTTAATTAGTGGTGTGTAGATGTGTTCAAGTGTACGTGTGTGCGCTGTGTGCTAATATAACTCTCCTCTCTGTACTCCCTCGTGGAGTGTATGTGACCAGATGTGTGCTAAATCACACACATTATTAATGCCATCCCCCAGCAGACCCAACCCCCATGGGTTCATATTCACGCAAACACACACAAACACACACAAACACACACACACACACTCAAGCAGCCTCCTTGTACACATCTCAAAGTACCATTCCACTGGCAAACAGCTGGACCCATCAAGCTTTACCATTGGCTGATTAGAAGTGCCCCGCCCTGGTGTCAGAAAAGGCTTATACGTGGAGAGAGATGGGAGACACAAACACCCACCGACCCTTTCAGTGTGTGTGGATATGTGTGTGTGTGTGCGTGTGTGTTCATCGTTCTGTCTCGCTTTCTCTTTCTCTCCCTCACTTCTCATCCTTGGCAATTAAGCTACCAATTGTGGTTGTCATTAATCAGCAGGTCTGCATGGCAAGCTCCAATTCATATCTGTCAAATGCAATGGGCAGAAACTAATAGGTCACCAATTACACACAGGGAGCCTTGTAAGGCAATGGAGATGGTGGGTTTTAACAGAGCACACACTGAGCCTGAGTCACACATGGAGACACACACATGCACACGCCTATAATACACAAGAATGCATTTACACATGTGCACACACCTGCACACAGACACACGAGGAAGACAGACACGTCAAAGATACACACACACACACACACACACACACTTGCACACACCTCACCAAGGCGCCATACACTTTCCATTTCTCCCCTGGTGAGAGGTTTGACAGGACGCGAGGTGAGGAGAAGGGGAGAGAGGGGTGGAGGGAGGAGGAGGGCGAGAGAGCGAAGACAAGATGAGAGAGCGAGCGTTTCCAAGTCCTTTAACAACAGAGGGGCTAAAATGAAACAAGATGTTTTCCCTAGATGGCCGAGCTCTGTTTTAGTGGAGGGAGAAAGCAGCTGTTGGATGGGAGCCCCATAAGACTTGAAGCCACAATAGAAACCATTCCCAAACCAATAGAAAACCTCTTCTGAAGCCCACTCCTCTTTCAGTTCAATGACAAAAGCTAATGGAAAAATTCTTCACCCAAAGGACAACACAAATAGACATCTCCGCTCAAATGAAGCTGAAGGGTCACAGACTCATCTTTCAAAGACAGAAACTTGTGGAATGTGCAATGTTGATGGTTTTGGACTTGAAACCACTCGTCAGCTAAGTCGAAAACATGACCTCCATCAGCGCAAACACTTAATGCATACAATATGGTTTGCTCCGGATCACAAGTAAAACCATGTACTGTAGCAACCCATGTAGGACACCCCCTCGCACACATACACACCACCGCAAACACACACATACACAAACACACGCACGCACAATGATGTGATGCAACTCCCTCATATGAGTTGAATTCAGCAGAGACTGAATGATATAATTGCCACCAGATGTAACGGCCTGTCGAGCAGCAAGTTCTGGTTTCTAAATAAACAGGCTTTTATGACTCATAGCTTCACAGTGGTGACGGAGCTCCGGTTTCCTCTGTTGAAACACAAATAAATAATCAAGCGCACCCCCTCAACGTTCCACCATTACCAGTCTGTTCTTGGCGAGCTGTCGCTGGGGAGTGTATGGTTCATATTAGCCTGGAAGGAAAGAGTGAAATGTTTCTCTTTTTCCAATATGAATCTGTGTATTGGGGAGTGTATGTGAATATACAACCACAAACAAACACACACACACACACATGCTGCACGTAACATGCTGTTTGTTGCTTATCATCTATAATAACATACAAGCCTGTTTCTCTCACACATACATTCACACAAGCACTCTCTTTTATACACAAGTGCACACACATGCACACACACACACACACACTCTGCAGGGTGAGAGCAACAGGTACATAACTGTTGTTTACTGACCGGATGCAAATGAAAACTGGTCTGCAAATGTTGCCCATGCACACATTCGCACACACATGTGCAATACACAGAAATTAACCTTCACACACATGTGGACCATATTTTCTTTTGTCAATTTTGTCTTTGAATTTCAGGTTCAGTGTTTCTCCACTGAGATTGCCTGCAACGATTGAAAAATTTAGAGCAGCTACTAAGAAAAATGAACAGATTGGAATAAGTTCAGCGGCCACAACACTTGGAAGAAGAGAAGAACATTTTCAAAACATAAGGGTTTGACTGTAAAACCCCCCAAAATCACAGTGTTGTGGAGCCCCGTACAAGCCCCATCCATCACAGCTGCAGCATCAAACAGCAGAAAAACACTGAATACTTAAAGGACTTGCACACATTACTCAGCTTTATTTGACTGATCTGCATCCTCACTCTAGTTTGTAGTGAATTTGAAGGACCCTATGATTTATGCAATGCAGAAAACATGAAAAGAGACATGGAATTTGATAATGAAAATAATAATAAACTGTAAAATGCAGAATATCATGGAATTTGCCAAAATGTGGATGCAATTTAGAAAAAAAAAACCAAAAAAACAAAAAAACAGGAGTTTTCCCACTATTTTACGTGTTTGTTTGTTTTTTTTTCTCACAGCTTCTAAGCCGGAAGCTGTAACTTAAGCTGAAATAGAGTTTTCATGTCTGCCACAAACTGATTCCACTTACTGCTTGTGGGCAAAAACAAAGAGGCCATTTACATGTGGTGCAGGCGTTAGCACAAAGAGAGCACGGCTTAATGTGACACAACTGGCAGCCATAATAAAAATATGCAAAACAAATGGAGCTTTCTTGAAAGTTCAGTCAGGGAGACTATGTGTAGCTCTATTTCTCATTTTATAATCCTGTGATTCTCCTCTCTCATGCATGCTCATTCATGACTTTCCCTTGCTGGCGCTGTCTGGGGCCGTCTGTGGAGCCGGATCAGCTGTTCACATCACCTGGCCACGTCGATCAAACAGCAAAGCCACACACCTCGCTGTTAGCGCATCACCTTGCTGCTGTCTTTTTAAATATGCTTCTCTCTGTGCCTCTGATGCTGTCAAGCTGCTGTTTCACACGTCCCTCCACTGCTCCATCTCCACCTGGACTTCACAGATTCATCAGTTCCTTCACCTCATCAGATGCCATCAGTCACCAGTGTCTGGACTTACTATGCTGCTGCTCGGGGCTGATGGCCCTCAAGCTTAAAATCTCCCTGTAGAGTCAAAGCACCAAAGACATTCTAGACTTATCATCACTTATCTGCTGTGATAAACAATTGTCTTTTCTTCATTCCCATGTCTCTCCCGATTGAAAATAATCCCCTGAACTGGCCTGAGAAGAGTCTGGCTTTGGAGTCAAAAACCACAGACTGAAAGCTGATGTCACTTTCAGATGGTTTTGAGGAGCATCAAATTTATTTGCAGTATATGTACATTTGTAGAATAAACATTACAAAAGCTCATACTTTCACAACTGTCCTTTGTAATTAGTAATGATGAAGAAAGGGCTCCATTCACTTGCACCTGTGCCTAACACTGAGAACTAATAAGCTTCTTCATCGCTGAGCCATAAAGACATATCAAGTAGATCCCCTTTGTTTAAGGCACACATACATACAATATAGAGAGGCACAGGCAAAAATACAAATATAAACACGTTTGTTTACACTCAAAAACATTTAAGAAATTACCATTGCAATCTCATCATGAATCAATCATCATGAATTTTCTTCCATGCATCAAGGCTATCGATTTTTGAAACTTTAATCCATCTGCAGTATTCCCATTCACAGCAGCACAATTGGTAGCCAATTTATTGGCTTGCCTTTATACAGTAGTACTATTAAGTAAACGCTAGCCCTTCCTATTCCCCCTCCCCTCTCATCCCATATACAATTATCCACTCAGTGTGCTGGGCCCAGTGTCAAACCTGCAGTGCCTTGGACGTCACATTCGCATTAACCCGTGTGCGATGGCAGTCAGTCCTTTTGGGGTCCAGAATGAATGCTGGGGACCTTTTCTCTCTCCACGTGCCGACAGGTAGAATATTAATAATAGACAGCTAAATTATAGAGATTCTGCTGCAAGCGGACAGGTTAATAGCCTGCATAGAAGACAGGGAGAAAGTGTGTGTCTGCGTGTAATAGTGTGTGTGTGTGTGTGTGTGTGTGTGTGTGTGTGTGGTGGGGAGGAGGGGGCCTAAGGGAAAGTGTGGATCTTTATGCAGAGGGAGAAATATCACAAGAAAGAAAGGCAAAGTCTCTCTCTCTCTCTCTTTCTCTCTCTCTCTCTCTCTCTCTCTCTCTCTCTCTCTCTCTCTGTCTCTCTCTTTCTCACACACACACACACACAGAACTCCACTTCACACTCTCCAATGCAAGCATTCTGTCTAATCTCTCTCTTCTTAAGGATCTCTGCAGTGCCTTGATCCTGCTAATTGTGAGAGGTTAGCCACGCATTGAAGTGATGAGCTATGTGGATGCCTGTTTACCATTCAAGCCTGTGTGAATCTAGACTGACACAAACACACATACAAAAGAAATGAGAACACATGTTTTATATAGGGGCTGGCAGAGTAGGTAATACATCGTCCTACTGGTCAGCATCGTCATCACAAATACAGGCACACCGCAGGGCAGAGGCTTATATTCCTCTGATGGTAGATGATAGCACAGAATCATGACATTTAAAAAAATGATCTGATGATTCCACCATAGTTGGCTATATTTGACCATGAAAAACAAGTTTAATCTTTAATATCATTAAAAAAAGCCCCTGAATTACAAAAAGAGGTACAGAATTTAGTCCACCACAAGAGACCAAAGCAAAATGATTCCAGGGTTTTCCTACAAAAATACCCGCAAATGTGTGTTTTCTCAGACTACAAAAGAGCGTCATCATTATTAGTACTGACAAATTCCCAAGCATGTCTACAAAAATAACAAAGATGGAGTCATAGCTGCTTTCTATGCATTGGGTGCAATTCACAACGTCGCCACAGCATTTTCTATGCATGGATAACAGCCAGGAAGCAATCCTTGCTAGTATTGTCTATGTACGGTGCACAAAGGAGCGAAAATCATCCAGACTGAGTTGAAACCAGCAAGATGAGGATTTAGCTGGGTGTGGAATGAGTCTGAGTCCAAGGAACTTCAGGACATGGAAACAGTTTGACTTGAGGAATGGAGAATACATTTCTTAGATTTATTAATTTGTTGGATTGGCTTAGTTAAAAAAATGTCCTAAGGGAAAAAAAAACAAAAAACAAACAAACAAAAAAAACAGCTGAAGATGCTTTCTTACATTATGTAGTAGGGCTGCATGATATCGGAAAAACTTGAAAACTGACATTGTCATATCTCCTTTTTTCTGGGATATACAATATGACATAATGGACGACAATTCACCACACACACTAAATTCCTAATTCCTTGTATCTGTGCAAAGTTTGTCACTAAAGAGGCGTTTTCACTATCCTCTACTTAAGGTGGAGGTGTGTGTGCATGCCCCTAAAATATGAGATTCAGGGCAGGGGCTATTTGTATATTCATAACTCTGCGCATTTTTAATGAGGGCAAGGTTTACCGGCAAGGTGTTTTCTCATGGAAAAAATCTAAATATGTAATTTTGATGAACAGAGATGATTATTTGGGGCTTAATTAATTAATTTGCATAGTGGAAGATAAGCGCTCCTGCGGGTGTGGCTGAGGACAGTAAAACTCAAACTTGATGAACTGATTAACTGCACCAAGTCACCAGAGCACAAAGCAAACTGACCGCTGCGCATGAAGAGCCTGACATCATGAGAGACAAACTCTGTGTATCCAAGATCCATTAAATCAGATAAAAATATGTTCTGTCAGGAGGACTTCTCTTGTAGACATGGAAAATGAAAACCTTGTGAGTATTCCTTTTGTATCAAGCAGCAAAAAACTTAATTTGCCTTACCTGACATTGAGCGTCCTGCAATGTTACCATTGAACATGCACACATCACAATGTCGATGCTGAAAGGACATATCATGCAGCCTTATTATGCAGACTATTTTTTCTTTTGTATGTGTGGAAGAGATTGGGAGTGAGAGTGATTAGGAGCCTTGGCGATGGCTATGTTGTTTGTCTCTCAAATCTGTTCAACTTGTGCATTGCTTGCTGCATTTTAAATTTCGACTGTAAAAGGAGGCATCTCAAATGAATTATTTTCCCCGGCGTGGTTTTAATTCTGACGCGTGCAATCACATCAAGAGTGAAGGCACTATTTTCCACTTGTTCTGTTCCTACTGAAGCCTGTCAATTTGGCACATTTCAAAAGCCCATTGATTTCAGGATAAGCAGCATTTTCCCCCTAAAACCGCCACTTATCTATCAAGAAAACCGAGAGAGTGGTTAAAAAAAAAAACATACAAAGATACACATACACACATATACCCAACAGGATATTGCTTGAATAAAAGAACTAGGTTCAATGCAAACAAGGTGTTAAAAAAAAGGACACAGTGTAAAAAAGAGTTCCAGTGACAGAACTTAGTTGTCCCTCAAATGTTTTGAAGCCACTTCATCAACAAATATCACATTTTTTAACTGAATGTCAAGGCAGTCTTTTGAATTAGGCAGTCTTTTATTAATAATGTGTGTTTTGTCAAATGCAAAATATGTTTTTCAGGCCTTGTCACACATTATGAAAAAATGTGAAACACCGTTTGTTTACAAGGTGCAGATGTGAGGGGGAAATAGTTCTGAAAATGACTTCTGTTCAACTCATAAAAAAAAAAAAAAAAAAAACACCAATTACCAAGGAGACAAAGGGTAACAAATGATTTGTTTTGTGAATATTAATTTGTTGTCAACACAAGCATAAAGAGTAGTAGTTACAAACAAAGACACCCACGCAGGCACTGATCTGTTTGCACAATTGCACAAGGGCATACGGTGCTCAACAAGGGTGTGTGTGTGTGTGTGTGTGTGTGTGTGTAATTACAGAAGGTAGAGAAGGACAGATACCAGAGCTACCAGAGATGCTTTGAGCACTTCCAAAACAGTTCAGTCAGGAATCAGTGGTACAAATCATTACTTAATGAATTAACAGCTTCCCGTACCTGTTTTGTGAAATATAATGCCACCACGTACCTCACAAAATCACAACAGTATTTGGTTTTCGACATTTCTATATACACTGCAGGGCATGCGGAAATTAGATAGCCTGCTTAAATGAATCACTTTATAAAGATCTTCTATATGCACTTGTTGTGTATCTCTAAATGTTGCATTTTTTATAACCAGCGGGTCAATGAGAAGGGGAGCTTGCTTTCAGTCGGTCTTTCCGGAACAAATGATGGTGGCAATGATGATGATGATGATGATGACTTTATGGGCTTTCACATCTACCCTGTTTGGTCCCTTTCAATCAGACCATGGTGTGTTTACTCAGACAGTCTGGTTCGTATGGACGGGTGAAAACACACACTCAGGAATCTATCCAGTTCCAGTTTCGAGTGAGAACGCAGTCTGACCTAAACTGTAGGGAAGTGAGCTTTAACTTTGCATGTGTACAGCTAAAATATATGGGCATATAGCCTATATAAAAACACCAAATCCATACTAAATTATCAAAACCACACTCATGCCTTCTTCTTTGGTACCATCTCCTTGCTCTGCTGTTGCTCTGTTGTTGCAATACACTTTTCAGACTTGAAAATATTCTGCCCGATAGATTAAAAAAAAAAAAAACAGCTTGACCATGTGTCATTTGTTTATATATTCTGACCGGCTTAACACAGTGAGCACTAACCACACCAAATGAAAAATGCAACAAAGCCACACAAAGTACATGCACTCCTTTACCTCCTACTTCCCCACTAATTGTGTACCGCCTTCATGTCATATGGTATTTACCGTAAGTGCCATTTTTCAACTCATCAACAGTTTTCACCTCAACATCCAGTTGGTAATTACAAGTAGGGATCTCATATTTTTCTTGACGCTCTGATAGAGCCGATTAGATGGTAAATAATGTAAAATTACTTGGAAAATATCATCATTATGTCAAAGATAAATAAATCCTAATTAAATGCCACTTTTATCATGCATGCATTTTCCAATCATAAACCAACTCTGCCTTTCATAAAACTGAAAATATTTTTTGTTAACTTTAATAGTGTTACATTTTGATAGAAACTTGAAGACTTGTAATGTCAGTGGACTTTACTTTCCTGTTCAACTTTCCTGCTGATGTGAACATTTCCATGTCATATCGATCTGAACGTCTTTCCTACCTGTACTTTCCTTCCCATATGATGTGGCCGCAGCATAACTCCAACACCTTCCCCTTCCTGCTCTACTTCCCCAACTCGGGTACCCTCTTATCTTCTCTTCCTCCTCTCTTCCCCTCCTGTCCTCTCCCTGACACCCAAACATCACAACAGCTGGAAGTGGATTGCTTCATTCAGGTTTGGCTAACCATCAACCCTCTCTCTCTCTCTCTCTCTCTCTCTCTCTCTCTCCCTCTCCCTCTCTCTCTCTCTCACTCTCTCTATTGTCTCTATCTGTCTGTCTGTCTGTCTGTCTCTCTCTCTCTTGTTCTAGCCGTCTGTCTGTCTCTCTTTCTCTCTCTCTCTCTCTCTCTCTCTCTCTCTCTCATTCTATCTGTCTGTCTGTCTGTCTCTCTCTCTCTCGTTCTATCCGTCTGTCTGTCTGCTCTGTTCTTCCCCTTGCTCTCTATTTTATTTGGGGAAAATGTACAATGTGCAATGTGCAACAGCTATCAACACAGATGTTGAATTTAGTTCTCTACCCCAATTCTCTCTCCTCCCTTCTGTCTGTTTCTCTCTCTCTGCAGCTCTCTTACTCTCCCCCCACCCCACCCCACCCACCCCACTCTCTCTGTCTCTCTGTCTCTCTCTCTCTCTCTCTCTCAGTCTGCACCTGTGCAGAGTCAGTGCCAAGCTCCTGTTGAGTCTAAACGGGAGGTCCAAACATTCCCGGAGCTTAGCGCATGAAAGCAAATCTCCCATTATTATATATTATGGGCTGTCGCTGGGGTAGCCCTGTTTGGAGGAGAACCAGTAGCTAAATGATGCGAGAGGTCACATGCATGCAAAGGCATGTAAATGTGCAAGCACACACACACACACACACACACACACACACACAGCATGCATACAATATGCAGACTACAGATGCACACATATTAGAGATAAGTCTGAAATGTAATTATGTATGACACACATTTCCTCGTCTGCATATGCAACTACATCCGCCCTCTATCCTGTGTATATACATGCACATGCACAGACACCGGTTTAATTGTTAGAAGCTATTGCACATCACACTGGATGTTATATTCTGTGCATGCCAAGATATTTATTAGCGTGATAAAAGATATCGTTATATATAGTATATGTGATCTGGAAATTATGAGTGTAATAGAGCAGCTCCATAAAGGCTTTGGCTTCCTGACAATATGCTGGTGCCTCTCTCTCTGTTACTGTTCGGTCCCTGTCTCTGTGTATGGTCTCTTATGATAAAAAACGAACAAACAAACAATTAAGTCGTTAAAGGCCCCCTCCAATGACCTCATTATTACTTCCATTCCAATATTTAAGCTTCTCTGAAAACACTCCACCTCAAAGTGAATTACGATCATCTCCACCAGCTCAGGAAAAATGAGGTTCAGGTGTTCAGCAGGGGAATTAGGGCGGTGATCCACAGCTGTGCCTGTTTTAGTTGGCAACGATCAGTTATTGCTCTTTGTTTTCCATTTCAGACGGATGATTTTATCACTGGGCTCTTTTCATTTGTTTTCAAATTATAAGCAAGACTTTAAGAAGAAGCGATCGCTGCACGCTATGTTCAGCATTTCTAAAGTAGATCATTGTCAGAGTACAATGGTAGAATTCCTATTAACACAATGGTCAAGACATTTAGTAGACTCTACCTCACTTCAGTGGTACCACTGATTTTGCATTATATGGGTAAGACGTCAGAAGTAGGAAAGATTCCCATTAGTAAAGCGAACATGGTACAATTCTTCAAATCTATACCAGAAGGCCATTAAACTGTTAATTTAACAAAAATATGCTCCATTTTATGGTAGACAGAGTTGGTTTGTGGTTGAAAATGTACACATGCTCAAAGTAGCATTAAATACGGACTTATTTAACAGTTGTCATTTTCCCGATATTTTCATGGTATTTACCGCCTAAGTCATTAATCTGAGCTTTCAAGAAAAATATATAAGATTTTGGTTGTAAATATCCACTGGATGTTGACGTGAATGCTAACGTGTCATTAGTGCTAGTGTTTCTCAAAATTAAGAACACATTTCCTTCATACACATTTGCGTCTTGTTGAAAGAAATGCCACCTTCAATTACAAGTCATGAGTTTGTGGTTATGACATGGGAAGTCAAGAACATGATATACACGAACAAGGTAAACATGACCGCAGCAGAAGGCAGCGTCACTCTGACATTTCTCTGTGTGCACTTGTTCTCTCTTTGGTGTTACCGAAGAGGATAAATGTATTGGGAGTGATTTTTCCAAAGGCCTTTTAGTCTCCCATTGCAGGAAATTTCAAAAACATTAAGTCTGTTTGACATTGTCTCCCAGACTGCAGAACGTCCAAAAAAATGTCAAATGTCAAAAAAAAAAAAAAAAAAGTGAGTCATGCAGTGTCGTGTCCAGACTGTTTTGACTGGGGTGGTCCAAGTGGGACACAGACTCAGCTGAGGGTGGCACCGAGCACAAGTCCAGACTCCAGCCTTTCACACTGATTCAGGTCACTGAGTCTGGTTGAATAGCCTCTAATTCTGGAAAAACAGTGTACCTGGGTAATTCAATAGCCTCATTTTCTGCTGCTTTTCACTTCAAAATATCAGAAAGTGACAAGTTGTGAGAGCTGCTGCATTCAGGTCTGTTCTCTGCCATCACTGCTAAACATCCAGCAGGTTCCTGTGGATGGCTCTCAGCATCAGTGTCAGTCTCACTGTTACAGTGTGGTTGACACGAAGCAAGGGATTAACATTTGTATCCGTTAATCAGTTTAACTTACTCAGCTTTTTTCACTATTTGTTTGGATAGAGTTATATTTGCTCAGAATGACAACAAACTGAAGCCAATATGAGAAGTTGCACAATGGAGGCAGCACTACACACATGCAGACAACAGTTTCATTGAAGGCAAATACATAATCCGATCAGACACAAAGGAGATGAGGCTGCTGATGCATCTCCATTATCCTTGTCTGAAGCTGAGAAATATATATGAGAAGATGATGACATTATCACATCTACACAACTGACTTATATCTTCAGCAATCTCCTTTGTATGTTTGATAGACATTATGAGGTTGAGATTGTGCAATCAATCCTTAAAAAGTATGGACTGTAGGTTTCAATGACTGACGAATTACATGTAATATCCAAATCTAAATGGAGTGAGTGCTCACAACAGAATAACCTGAAACAGCTGCAGGCTCTGGTGCCGCACTGAGCGAAGATAATCTGAGATCAGATTAGAGGCTGACATTTTTTTTGGGAATCTTGTGGATCACAGGATTCCTGTTGGATTTCAACGGGATGAGAGTCAATTTGACTATTCATCAGGTGACTGGGATGGGACAGGAATAAAAATCAACAGGAGCGGGCAGGACGGGAATCAGAGGTCAGTTTTTATATGCTGTATAAATTTGCAGTTATGGAAAGAATAAACACTGTTTTCTTTATTTTTAACATATTGCTAGTCCCATCCTAATCCTTTCCTCCAGGATCGGGATGGGAGAGGACTATTTTTGTGGGAGTGGGATGGGACAGGATTAAAATCCCATTTCACACCTAGATCAGATAGCATTAGCTGTGGTCCAGAACGACTGCCCGAAGCACCGCCTAACTTAGCCCCCTCAGGCAGGTTAAAACCACTGTAACTTTAAGGCCACGGACCAGAGCTCTGGACAGCTAAAACGTCAAAAACACTGCCTTCTGCATGCGGCTGTATGTGTGTCTAAAAGTGTTTTTTTTACACAAAACGTCAGTTGCAAAATCTTGCAAAATTTCCAACCATCTGCAACAAAGCTGTTGTTCACGGTGCCCACCAATGCAGGGAAAATTTCTTATTTCATAGTTTCTCTTTACCAGCATTTTTTTTTTTTTTTTTTTTTTTTTTTTTTTTTCAGATTAGCGCCAATATCTATGCTATAGTATAGAAGCTCAGCTGTCCCGCCTTTCTCCTTGCCAAAGCTAATCATAGATTAGAATTTTGGGGTGGCACCTGGGGTGGCCAATCAAGTTTCACGGGTTTTTCCACCTCTGGCCTCCCGTGAACCCAGCAGTGGAGTCATGAGAAACTGAACCGTGGCAGGTGTGAGGACAGGCAGGAGGGACGGTAGAAATTGCAGACGAAAATGAGTAAAATGTAGTGTGTGTATATCATGCCAAGGGAGCAGCAATGGAGGGAGAGAGAGGAAGGGAAAGCGCGGAAAGGAGGGAGATAGCTGAAAATGAGTGTGAAACAGATCGGAGGCTGTGTGCAGAAGCAGCAGATGGACTGGGGAGCAGTGGAGCGAGGCGGAGGAACGGAGCCTTTGTTCTCTCCTGCTGTCTGTCTGCCTGCCTTTTCGTCTGTCTCCGTGTCTGCCTACACCGCTCTGTCTGCCTGCCTGCTTGTCTGTTTGTTTGGAAATGTTTGAAAGCTCACCAGTCCACTCCTGCTGTCCTCACTTTAGTTCTTTTCTCCTCTCCTCTCTGTAGCTCAAACACACCACCCCAAAACCCTCTCCTCACCACTTCTCCTCAATTCTCTCCACTGCCAGCTCCATTCAGCTCCTCTCACCTTTGCACACCTCTTTGGCGCTTTACCTCCATCTCACCTTCCCTTCATTCCCTCTTGCGCTTACCTCCAAGCCACCCATCCTCAATATCTTACCTTTGTTTGTTTGTCCTCTCTCTCTCTTTCTCCATCCCTTTAAGTCTCACTCTCACTTTCTCACTTTCTTTATCTTTCCTCCTACCTCTAAACCAATTATGGTCCCTGGAGACCTTGTAACCCCCCCTCCTGCCCTCCCTCTCTCTCTCTTTCTCTCTCTCTCTCTCTGTCTCTCCTCTGGCTGCCCATCCCAGATGTTCTGGCACATGCCATTACACCTACACACCATTACTCTTAATAGCTCGTTGGGGTGAAAGCATGCATGCGGCGGAGCTCATCTGCGACACCCCCTCTCAAACATTCCAACTTACTGAGGGAGAAAGGGATCATCTTTTACCTCCATTATGATTCACTGGCTGCCTGTTTTATGTAAAGCTTATAGTTGGAATTCATTGTACGCCCACTTTGCTTTCAAAGTTTGTGTCAAGATTGGATCTTTCAAATTCACGTCTGTCTCAATCAACACATTATCTGAGTGATAAAGCGCTCAATATTCCTCCGTTCTCTGGGTTTGTTTATTTTATCATGCCTGATTTTCTGCAGAAAACTGTGGTAATTCAACTCTCAAGTTGACGCTCTCATGTCAAATCTTTGTGATCAAGCATACACACTTCAAACATACAAAAGCATGTGTTTGTGTGTGTGTGTGTGTGTGTGTGTGTGTGTGGGTGATGCTGCCTCTTTATGAAGCACCCTCGAAAGATCACCCCAGCTCTCCTTGCTGTGGGGGAGTTCAGTGCCATGCAGCGAACAAAGGATTAGGAGGAAGCTGTATGTGTGTGTGTGTGTATGACTGCACACATAACCCTATATCCTCAGGGCTGACTGCTGCCTAGGCTCTATTCTCTCACCATCCATCTCTTGGTGTGTGTGTGTGTGCATGTGTGTGTGTGTATGTGTGTATACGCGTGCGCACTGATGCTATCATCATATTAACATAGATGACAATCTGGCGCGAAGGTGCTGATCAAAGATAAATTTCCCTCCCTGGCTCGCCTCCCGTTAATTACGCCATCTGTGTAGGAACGCAGCGTCCCGAGTGTGGGGGAGGCCGATCCGTCAAACACTCCCGCTCTACGGCGCCGACAGGAATTCACCAGAGACGGATCACCTCCAACACTCAGATAGGTTACACACACAGACGCGAGGGCACACACAGCGCTCAGCAACGTATACACACACACACACACACATACATCCCTTCACAGCCCTCCAAACCTATTTGGTGCTGTAAAATCTCAAACACACACATACGGTGCACTCAAAGACACACACACATACGCACACGCACCCCTTTGCTCACCTCTCACCACCAGTCGCACACATTTCAGCACCTCTCATGCAGCATTTAATGTGAGTGTCTGTGGCATGTTGGTGCTTGGCCAGGGTCAAACATGGCTGTCAAGCAGCTCAAACCCTGAGGTTGCTCTTGGTTCAGTTTGTCAGGAAAGATGGAACTCAGTGACACAGTGCCAGCGCTAGCTCGAGCCACATGAACCAAGATAAATCCAGCACAGTTTTGTGGCTTTTTAACACGGAAATAAACGAATTGCCGTGGACTTGGTGGAGGTACAAAGTGGCATTTAATATATACAAACCTATTCTTGTTCATATTCATTTGTATTCAGTATGAGAGTAATTGTATCAGCACTAACAAGATAATCATATCACTGTCTACATTAGAGTAACGTGGAATGCCATTCCCAATAGGTTGGGTACTAAGTGCTTTAATTGACAGACATACATCTGGCAAACAACAAAGGGACGTCGGACAGAACGCTCTCCTGATTTCAACATGTAAAGCATTAGTGATTAGAAACAAACATAAGTTAACATTTCCCATGTTGGAGTTCAGTTGTCAGTGACAGAAGACAGTTCACATGTGTAGTATAAAACATTATATGCATGCAACTATGAACAATACTATTTGTATCACAGAAAGACAATCCTAACATGCAGAATTACCATCACGCCATTTAGTGCTGTTTTCACATGGCTATATTTAAAGCATGATTAAATACAAAATACACAGTGTTCTTGAGCCCTGTCAGTCCCATTATTGGATTTGTTATTACAACTGCATGCTGTTGAGATTTGTTGAGATCCACAGAACTTTATATAAATTTTTTGTTGTTATCCCACGGTTACCAAGGATACCAAAAATGTTCTTTGGAATTACAGGTTAATGTGTATAAAATGATGCACGAAACATCAAAATATTTTCTATTTGATATAATCGTGCAACCATAAAGCGATGACGTCTTGGGTTTGGATATTTCACTAAGCATGAGGTAGCGTTGCAACCGGCAGATACAGAATATGTACGGAACCCAGGAGAAGAGCATCAATTTACAGGAAAATCAGGGTTCAAAGGGTTAAAATACAACATACCATGGATTTGCCAACCAAGGGTGGTTATGCCAAGGGGAACATCCTTGTCCCAGAGAGAGAGAGACAGACACGGAGAGAAAGCGTTGTGCTCCATGCCCTGTGCTTGTGCCAGATGTGTAGGGGTGTGTTTTACGAGGGGGCGCTTGGCACAAAGTGCCACTGTGGCGGAAAGGCACACGCCATTAATCTCCTCCCTCTGGGACCCCGGAGTTCTGCTATGCTTTAAGAGTCTTCCATCCCCCTTCTCGTCCATCCTCCTACCCTCATCTCTTCCGTTCTCCCATCAGTCATCAGCCCTCCCATCTGTTATGCTGTATATTTGAGATTTTTTTCATTCGCTTCTGAATCAAATGTCGATCTTCACCCCCCACAGGTATGAACTTGCGTGCCCCTGTCATCCATCCATTCCCGTCTTCCAGTGCCATCTATTCATCTACCCCCTTTGTTCTTCCATTCATCGCTTAATCTCTAACTACATATTTTTTTCTCTAGTCCCCTAGTCCCCCCACCCACCCACAACATCTCTCCCACCAGTCCAATGAAGCAATCACAGCTGTGCAACCATTTCACGGGGGGCCGCACTGATCACACTATTACGATTATTGACTACATTAAGCCGGGACGGTGGGGGGAGGGAGTTGTAACATTGACCATCGTGCTGCATGATCAATAGAGCCCTTGAGGGAGAGAGAGAGAGAGATGAAAGAGTAGACTTAAGATTTAACACACCAGTAGTTTGACTTGGGCATCTAAGACGGGAGAGCAGCAGCGGCTTAGAGTAACTGTCTTTTGAAATGCTGACAAGCGAAAGGACATCTACAGTACGGCCAACACAAGAAACTGTCATATACACATGGTAATTAATCTAAAATATGAGAGGGATGAAAGCGCGTTTTTCTCTCTTTTTTTTTTTTTTTTTTTTACCATTCTTATATTATTTTGAAATATATTTCATTTTGTCCCACATAAAAGTATTTTCAATCCACTTCAGTGGCAAGGAAAACTGAAATTACTTTAAACCACTATGATAAAAATACAGTATCTGAAAGACTGTCTACATCTTCACTGGGTATTTAATTACCATAACTACCTCCTATTGGTGTCCTTGGAGGCATTATTGGTCAACTTAACTTTGGTCATCCTGTTACTTCAGATCACACACGGGGGGCTTTGAATGTTAGCTGGTAACATTGGTGTGTACTCCACTCCCTCTGTGAGCATTTGATACATACAAACATCAAGGTCATCATTAAAATTTCAAAGACTTCAAAGCATTCCAGTCCTAAGTACCACTTAAATTGACCATTAAGAGCAAAAATTGAGTTATGCATCTTAAAAATTCTCTTTCATCCCTTAAAGTCATTTTCATGAGCCATACCTACTAGGGAGGAGATTTGAAGGGCAAAGCTACGAGGCAAACACAGAAAGAAGCCAGAGTGCATCAGGAGGGTAACTTTTTGTTCCTCTGTCTGCACACATGTGCTCTGAACGTACCTCAGTCTCTGGGTCCACATCATATATAAAGCCTTTGACATTTGCATCAGTTCATGCTTTCTATTTGCAAAATATTTTAATATTAATATACTTAAAATATATTATGCAGCACCCTGGAACACATTAATCAAAGGTCAACATTAAACTGCAGAATAATGTAATGATGGCCTGAGGGAGGATCAAACTGTAATTGTGAAGTGAAATGATTTTCCAAGACTTCTGTTCAGCTGAAAGGGAATACAAGAATGGAATAAGAAAACAAGAAAAATGTGTGTTTATGTGCGTGGGAGCTTGTACATATTTGTGTATGGCCTGGTGCAAGTGTGTGTGCACACATGCCTTCGTTCATGAGTGTCTAGTTGTGAATTTGCGTTTATGATTATGGTGCATATTCAGGTCCCAGACCCCACTGATGAGTGCCAGGCTCTCCCAGGCTCCTCCTGGAGCTTTCCCAGATGGCCTGCAGAACTCCTACCCGTCTCTGGACTGGCATCGCTGCCAGGCCCTCGCCCGCTTGCAGGGCACACAGACTGGGGACTTGGCACGCCACCCGCTCCCAGGACAAAGGAGCAACTTTTTGGAGGTCATCTCAATGTTCTTGGACCGGCTGTACTTTTACCAAACTGGGACTTGGTTTTGTTATTTTCAAAGATCTGGCAAGATCTAGCAAAATCTGTGAATTTACATTTAGACTTTAGACATTAAAATAATGCCCTTATCCAAAGCAATTTGCAGCAGCCAAACACTTCACCACTTACAAATACATGTACAGTTGCTGCAGCCTTTCTACTGTCTGTAAGCTGAAACACCGCACCAGTGAAGATTAGTTAGCACAGAGATGTAAACAGAAGCAGTCGAATGGAAAAGGAAATGAACATGCTTTGCACAAGTCAACACAACCATTCATGTAATATTTTAGACCAACTGCAGCTGCATGCACTGGGGGCTGGTGTGCAAAGAAATCCACACTAGTTTGGCCAGCAAAGATGTAACTCAATATGTAGGCCAAAGCCAGTTGTGGCCTTTCACTTTCTCTGCAAATGTGCCCTTTTGTTTGTACAAACCAGACGAATTTCATTTCCATAGCAATTACACTAGAGGCTTTAGTGACCCAAATTCTTTTTTTGATTATCTGTAATTTTGATTCTACAGATTAGAGATAGAGCTTGTTTTAACTTTGATCCTGACATAAATCGACTGCAAGAGGCCACCTAACAAGTTTTATGACGAATTGGGAATTAAATAATTATCTGACAAATTACTGTCATTTGTGTGAATAATTGGAGGTTTTAAGTATCAGTTTTGCAGTGAAACTCTTTCTGATACCAAGGTGACATTCAATAGTCACCTGTCTTGTCTAAAAAAAAAAAAAAAAAAAAAAAAAAAATTACCTCCAAATTCACATTAACCCCTTGTTCCTGTGGAAACCATGCAATGTGTCTTTGACAACTTTTCCTCTGGAGTTCATTTTTATCAGAGCTCCAAATGTGGTGTCAGGAGAAAACGGGGAGAGATAAAGATAGGGAGAAGAATTAAATGATACGGAAATTAGAGTAGGCGTAAATGACTCGGCGAGGGTGAAGGACGGAATAAATTGGATTGGACTGATTCTGGAGCCAGTAGATAAAATCCAACAGGGATAAAAGCGGACCATGTAGGCAGTCACATGGAACAAGACGGACATGTGCACATGCGTGTGCATCCACACAATGTAATTTGTGTCTTCATTATTAATTTGCTTTTCTTTCTCTCTCTATCTCTCTTTCTTACATACACATGCGCGCACACACACACACACACACATACACACAAGTATGCATGCACACACAATGCAAGCATTCTTTACTATCTTGGCATGCCGGTGACCTTGCTGGCTTGGACCTTTTTCCTGTTGTTGTTGTTCCTGTTTTGTTATAGGAAGTCAACGGGTGGAGCTAGGGACTGTGTGTGTGTGTGTGTGTGTGTGTGTGCCTTTTGGTGGGTGTAAGTGGGGATGTAGCAGGATGCGTTGCTGTGATCAAAGACAATCCTGGATGGGCCAAACTTCTTTTGACTTTCACATAAGGCCTGGTGTGTGTATGTGTGTGTGTGTGTGTGTGTGTGTGTGTGTGTGTGTGTGTGTGTGTGGTTTCTGGGGTTGATAGGTTGAAAAAAGACAGGCATACATGAGTGAGCCGGTGTTTATATGGGCATGTGAGAAGGTAAGCATGCAAGCGTGCAACTACCTCTGCTTGACAAGATCTCATAAGTCAACATGTTTGAATCTGTGCATGTGTATGTGTGTGTGTGTGTGTGTGTGTGTTTATGTGTGAGTGTATATTTGAGGACACTGGCTGCTTATGTAGCGCTTCTTTGGCAATTCCTTCCGTTTCCTCCCCTTCTCTGTCTTGCTCTCTTCCAGCTGGAGAGGGTTGGAGTCAGGCCTGGTCCCTGTGCACCTGTTGGAGCCTCTATCCACCATCTGCCTGCCAGAACCAGTGTGTGAGTGTGTGTGTGTGTGTGTGTGTGTGTGTGTGTGTGTGTGTGTGTGTGTGAGCTGCCACTTTGACCAGGGGGAAAGAGAGGAAGCAGTGTTCATCTTGAAGACACAGCATTGAGGGGGGTGGGATAAACAGAGGGAGAGGGCGAGGAGGAAAAGGGTAAGATGAACTGAAGGGAAAGAGAGAAGGGACAGAAAGAAAAAAGTGAGTGAAAGAGCAACAGAGGGGTCCAGATCAAGAGAGCTACTGGAGGAGCATCCAGGGACACACTCAAAGGCAAGCCCTGAGGGGAGCAGAGACAGAGAGAGAGACTGAGAGGGATGGATAATCCCTTTTTCCCCAGTGAACTTGGAGCTCCAGACCACAGACAAAGAGAATGGCTTCCTGCCACAGAACCTGAGTGGCTGGCCTATAGCGCTGACAATGGGAGAAAGAGAGAGAGAGAGAGAGAGAGAGAGAGAGAGAGGATAGAAAACAGATTTCAACATGTGTGCTGAGAGAGAGAGAGAGAGAGAGAGAGAGAGAGAGAGAAAGGGATGTCAGGGGGGATTTGGGCAACAGTTTGGTGAAGTGAGTAGGGAGATCTCTGTTAAAATGGAGGATACAAGGACAAGCCACAGACTGCAGGAAACATTTGACCTGCTGAGGTGCCCTTGAGCAAGACAGTGAACCTTTACCAGCTCCAGGGCAGCTGATTGACCTCTGAACTAGGGATGGCGAAAAAGGAAAATTTTCTTGGTCGACCACCGGGCCTCATTAATCGGTTTATTTTGGTTAACCGAGAAAATTATTTGACCGTCTGTAAAGTTTACAGACAGTCAAGAACGCGACCGTGTCCGTTCTGTACCACGGATCTCCCCTCAGCAGGCCCAAAACCAATTCAGACATAAGATAATAGACATAAGATCATCCCGAAGTCAAATATTGTACATAGCCTACATGATATCCTACAAACATTATGTAATTTACGCATGTTGCTTACCGTGGTGTAGAAGAAATCTCTCTCTCCTCGTGAAAAATATTGTCTCCTGATCCCTCGATGAGTCTGCTTGGTGGTTTTATGACTCTTGCAGACTTGCATGACATACTTTGTTCAAAACTTTACGTGATCACCATAAGCTTGGCTCGTCTCTCCGGTCTGTCTCTACCGAGCTGAGCTCTGTGCGTAATGACGTAATCCAGGCCCGGCAGAGTGTCCTGTCGCCATGTTTACCGTATTAAACTGTATGTGGGTTCATGAGCAACTTCTTAGCTTTCAGGAACAGTTGGAATTTTTACGGAAGTTACGGTATTTATAATATGACATGTGCATTTATGTCGGCGACGTCACGTTTGGCCTTAAAATTAACCGACAAGATTATTTGGTTTAAGTTCAAACGGTCAACAACCGGTCAAACGGCCACCAGTTAGCATCCCTACTCTGAACTCTGACCTCCCTATGAAAGGAGGCAAATGAGGAATCTCCACTGTAGGGACAGATGAAAATACCAATTTTGTGATTAACTGAATGATTCGATACAGTTTTTTTTAAAGTCCCGAGATTGATCTTGTAATCTGTGCCTTTTTCCAGTGGATTCATGAAGATTTTTGTTAAATGTTGTCTCTCGTGCCTCCGACCCAGTACATGCTGTCTTCTGAACTACCGACTTACATGGAGCAAATTACAAATGAACAAATGACTGAACAGTAGCAGGAGCTCCCCCTCTTGATGCATTTTGGATTTAGAAACAACGGTGGTAAAGACGAGTCGGATAAAAGCAAAAGTGTATCTAAGCTGCAAAATTGGTGTTGTAGATGGAATATAACTGAATTGATATGGAGTCAGTTTGAATGAAAACTGGTATCACAATCAAATTTTCTCAGGAAATCTACACATTACCACAGATTAGAGCTCATTTTGTTTTTATGTTTACAAGTCGTTGTGCTAAAGCCATGCCTTGTGCCTCTTTATATGATTTGCACAGAGCACAGTTAATGGGCTGATGTGGGGGAATGGAAACACACTGTCATATGTGATGCACGCCAGTGAGCCTTACACATAGCAGAACCACCACCCCACCTATTTCGAGCATGAAAAGTTAGAGTGAAGTCTAAGTGAGATGACCTCTGTGCAGCCTGTAAAAACTAAGAGTTCTTCAACTTTCCCCTAGGTACCAAGTCCTCCAGAGCGAAGCGAAAATGGTGCCTGGTGAGTTGCTTTAATTACTTCTCTCCCTCCCTTGCCGCTAATACCTTTATTTTATTAGGCCTGATCTGATTCATATGCATAGTGCCGACATAATTTCGATTTGAAATTCTTTCTTATCTGCGGTGGCTGGGGCTACCCCTGCATGACTGCATCCAAAATCAATTACCTTGCGCGGTCCCCTGGCGAGCGCTAGGCTAGGAACAGAGTGGCACAGCGCACGAGCTCTATCGGAAACTTTTAACCTTAAAGACAATGTTGTTTTTCACTTTGAAGGACATCTCTGATGCTGGAGCGATGTAGTGTTTTATGGATGAGGAGATTGGCGTATCACTTCAAAACATTCCCTCATTCAAATCACTCACTGTGAAAGCTGGTTACAAGGAGCAATTTAGTCATGTCAGTCAGGTTCGAGCAGACAACAAGTGAATGCGAAATTTGTCTTTTCAAGCCCAAGTTGCTGTCCCTCCTTCACTGATGCCGGTGGAAAACATCTATCCACACAACAACTGTGTTAAGCAGACAGAAAAGCCGTATCTCCTTCACTCATAAAAACAGCTACCTCTGTCTGGCATCTTGTTATACGGCATCTCGCCATCATATTTACAGAGGGGCAACACCTGTGTTAAACAAACACCCCCAAAGATGTTTGGCAATTCATTTGCGGCAACTTCTCGTTACAGATCCATTATGGAAAGCGCCCAATGCACCGAGGTGTAATGACACAGGCAGTGCGTGCTGTAAAACAGTGGCATATGGCTAAACTACACAACATTAAACATTTTGGAGACTGCGCCTCCCTAGTGCCTAAATAGCACAGCGCCTTGGCAAATAAACCATTACGCAATGTGAATGACTTATGGACTTCTGTTGGGCTTCTAGACCGTGTTTTACTGAGACACATAAACCAGCATGCAAATGCAAAGCCATACACACTTACAAACACATACGAAAACATGCATTAGATGTGGACAAACTTCAATAATCATATCAAAGCAACAGTATATACCTAAGCACACACACACACACACACACACACACACACAGAAGCGGAGTGGGTCCTGTGAACCCTCTACAGAAGATAGACTTGGACTGGGAGCCTATGCATGTCTAAGCTTTCCTGATGTGTACAGAAACACACGCGCACATGGACACAAAGGCGCATCAAGACAAACACACACATTTATAGTCTGCAGGCAGTCATCAACTTGCATCACAATTGCATATTTCTTTGTGTGCTTAAATGGCCTCACAGCCTGCCTCCCAAATCTGCATCTCGTCCTCTGTGCCAGCCATGTAAACCCCCTCACTCATGCAGTTCCAGCCATTTCTGTGTGATTGATGTGAGTGCTTAGCTGGACGACAGAGGTCACAGTGCCTGGGAGATTGTTTTAGCCCTACCTGCTCTTCTTTCCCACTTCCCTCTTTTTTCTGTTCCTCTTCCCTCCTCTGTCTCTCTGTCTCTCTCTCTCTCTCTCTCTCCCCACCTGGAGTGTCGTGAACTCTCTCCACACTCCACCGCCTAATTATATCCTGGACGTGTAAATGTATTCATATTCATGAAGGCACAGATGCTAAATTAACTGTGGCAGGGACACGTCGCACTGTGCCGACTGCACAATCTGCTTCCTCCACTTACAGAAGGGAGGGAGGGAGGGAGGGAAGGCAGGGGAGGGGGGGCCTGGAGGAGAGAAGACTGAGGAGGGGAGACAAGAGAGAGACAGAGTTGAACAAAGAAGGGAAGGAGAGGAGGAAGAGAGACAGAAAAAAACAAAGAGGGAAGAAGAGGAAGAGAGGAGGTGCAGCGAAAAAACAAAGAAGGAAGCAGAGGAGGAAGACGAGGTGGGTGCAGTGGTGTCAGGAGGTGACAGCTACAGATTCGGCCAGTCAAGGGCAAATATTAACCTAAAGCAGCACTGTGAGTCACCTGAGACCGTCACTGTCACCGATCGCCCCAAAAGCCCCCGCCAGGCCTTTGCCATCCTGGAGTGAGCGTGCTCAGTTGGTCACATGGGCCCAGGCGGCAGTGAGTGACAAATCAAAAAGCCAGGGTGCATAAAAACTTGGAGCCGGTGGCAGCAGAACGACGCGCAGGGAACTCAGGGGCAGATGGAGGGAGGTGCAGCGGTGCGCAGCGAACAGATGGCCGCTACGAACTTGATATATGAAATTAATAACGTTTCTCAAATAGAATTCAGAAACAGGAATACATTACCTGAATTTTAATAACTGATTTTCTCTCTCTTTTTTTTTTTTTTTTTTTTGTTTTGTTGTTGTGGCGGTGGTGCTAGTGGAGGGGGGTCGGCAGGATACATTTGCATGTCAATGACAGTAATGGGGGTAAACAAATATGCAATGTGTCCAATTTTGAGGGCTGTTTTTCCTCCTGTGGAAAAACATATCATAATAATACAATAATAATACCACAATAGGCCAGTGACGGCAGCTGTACTGTTCAAAACTACGAGGCAGCATCAAATCGTGGTCAGATCCTATAATAGCTAATAGTTTCTTTGTTTTAGAACCTCCAACTTGAGTATTACAGTACTTGAGAATTAAGAACATTAACTCATTTTTCAAAACAAGGACAGTGTAGTGTCTTTGTTTTGGAGAAAATTGGAGAAACCAGTGTGATACCTGAGTTATAAAACACTAACAATGGCTAGATACTGACGTTAATCGCCTACAAAGCTTTACTGAAATGAGAAAAAAAAAAAGAAAATCAACATCAAACCTGGCTTTGACTTGACTATCTGTCTCTTACATTACCGCTTGAGGTCTTTCATTCATGCGGTTTCTGAAGTTGAAAGTTTGTAAGAGGTTTTCTCATTCAACAAAGAGTCTTATTCACTGCTGCTTGGACTCGCTCCCGCCATGCACATTCACGCTCCCACAATCAAGCACCCTCTGGATACACACCGGATACTCAGCAGCACGGCCTATTCAGTTACATGTAATATTTTTTTTCTCCCTTAAACACTAAACTCAGAAAGATGGTGGTGAAAGAAAAAATGACAATGAAATTAGAATCAGCCAGAATGTCGTTTTGCAGAATCAATTAAAGAAAAAAAAAAAAAAAAAAAATTAGTCTATCACTACATTAATGGAGCCACAAATGTTTCAAGGATTTGGCTTCACATATGAACATTGCAGAATTTTTTTTATTCCATTCTGTCATTTATTTTTTCTTTCTGGTTGAGGGTTAGTGTCAGATTTTAGATTAGTTGGATATCAGCATGTGCAAGAGGGGAAGGACATTTACAGACAAGGATGTTTTGCAGCTGTTAGTGGTGAGTAGTCAAATGCTGTTTTCTGTACTTTACATACTTACCACTGCACTCATCCTTTGCCAGCTTTATCGACTCAATTTGATTTATTTTGCTGTTTATTTAAATTATTTAACTTTCAAGTGTGACTGCTTTCAAACCCCAGTACCAGGAGCATCATTGGTTCAGTTTGGTTCCCTGTACAACTACTGGTGTTCATTCCACCTTCAACTGCTTGTGTGTTTTGCAAGTAAACCATTAACAACCCAGGTTTTTTTTTTGTTTGTTTGTTTTTTTTGGTCTATACATGAGACAAATAATTCTTTCCAAATAATGGCAAGACATGGCTGTTTTGATTTTAACTGTAAGAAGCAAAACTGACACAGCATCTTAGCATGTTGCTCCAAACCTGGGTTTTTAAGTGCCTGATATTCAGTTGTATAGCAGAGTGATATTGTGCCAAATGTTTTTACATGGTCTATACACCTGGCAGGTATTTGTCATATGCATTGTGCAGATAAAGCTATGCATTGCAGTGATAAAAATACAAATTAAAACGATGCAATTCATGCCCGAGAAGAAAAGATCCAAGAATAGAGCCCTGGAGGGCATGGTGCAGCACTGGATGATCAAACATAATCACAGGTAAATACAAAACATTTTTTTTTTTTTTTTTTTGATAGGTATGATGCAAAACAATTAAGAAAGGATCTATAAAACTCACCCGCAGTTTGAGTCTTTCAGGATGCTATTTTGACACACCTGCACCTTTTCTCAGTTACACTCAGTGATTTAATTTCTTCCAAACTATGTGCCTCACAGTTTGGACACACCATATTTTTCTCCCCTGGGCACTCCAAGTTAAAAATGTCTCTGCTTTTGTTATGCTGTGTATTATGGAGTAAGAAAGGGACACTATGTAGGCAGGACATTTTGATGAGGTAATAAAACTCTGCTCTCCTCACCCTCCCTTCATCCACATCATCAGGATCAAACAGAGCATTTGGTAAATTTCTTTCTTTGCAACAATGTTATCCCCTTGTTACTTCAGGTTAGCGAGCTAATTAGATCGCTTGCAAGCTGTCGACCTTTGTGTTGCATAGCAATGAGAATGATGCAATGCTCCTTAAGCCCTTTGAGGTCTTGCTGTGTCACTAGTGAAGTTCACAGCTGCACTTTGTGTTTAAGCTGAAAAAAAAAAAAAATCCTGTCTCATCAGAGTCTTAGGATGCTGTTTTAGCACTGTGTTGTTCATGTAAACAAGCCTGAAATATATTTTCAAAATATTATTTTTTCCGCTGCATCCAAGAGTTGACTAGAAACCACTTTCTCCAGGACTTTGGCTAGAAATGTAATGCTGGAGATGGGACTGCAATTTTGTGATGCCACTATATAATATTCTCCCACAGAGGAATGTATTCACAGAGTAATGCAGTTTATTTATTCTGTCAATAAATTGTGCTTTGTAGATACTAAAAATTCACATCATTATGGAGCACTGAAAACTGGAGGCAAAAATCCCAACATTTTTCTGAACGTACATAATGCCAGTTCCTATACTGCAATGATGCCAGGGTCTATCATTCTCTGCAATATAAAGTATAAACTTTAACTTAAATTTGAGCCAAGAATCTGTACGTCCAAAACCATGGATAACGTTTTGGGGCAGCAGCGACAGCCAGTGTTTCCTTCAGCTGGGATCGAGCTGGGCAAATGGAAAGAAAGTCGCTACAAATAATACGCTGTAAGGGATATCATTTGTAAAGGACAAAAAAATCATGTTTGTCAGCAGAACTGTTCGTGTTCATAGTCTCAAAATGACGCTAGTGTATCTGGGGATTTGCGGAACCCACATGCTGTGTTTTGAATCTATTTTACTATACAGGCTTAATGCCACAATTCGGAGGGAACCAGATCTACCCCCTCTGCTAAATAATCCCAGACTTCATGCAGGAAACTATTGCTCAAGGTTACAAAATGATCAGCATATGTTTGGAGCTGTGTCACTTCCTCATCTCACTGTACTGGTGTGATGTGCTAATGAACACAAGTGCTGTCTTCACACATGACGGCGGAGACAATTCAAACAAATACATGGCGAATAGCTCTGTAAGCGGGACATATATGGGGTGATTATGTCAGTCACATAAAGCCGGGGCCCTGAAATCACCTTCAATTAAATAGTCAAACCACGTTGTAGCTTTCTGATTCTCCCTTTGGGAAACTCATCCATTAAGCGGGATAATAAGCATTTCCATCTTCTGCATGTTGCTTTAAATGCTCTCCTGTGAGTGTCATGGGATTATAATTTACCTTTTTCACAGGCTCATTTGAGAAGAAGTCAGTGTTGTTGATGGTACAATTCTGACAACCTGCTGAAACTGATGAATATGCAACGTATAGCCAAGCAGCTGATAGTGACATTGTACCCCTGCAATATGTAGTGGGAGTGGTAGTGAGAGAAACTTGGAACCGGTTCAGGCGCACAGTCTGTTCACCTTGATGGATAGAATGACAGATGGCCTGGGTAGCTTTCTGCAGTACAGCATAGCAGAGCACAGCCATCATGTCATGAAGAAGAAGTTTGCATGTGTGGGAGTTTTGACAAGCTCTGATCTTCAGCAATCTGTGCATGCACTGACATGTACACCTGTGAACACACACACACACACACATACACATACACATGCACACAGCCATACACATTTAAAAAAAATGCATAAAACTGTTTGTTTTACCTCCCAAACCAATCACCAACCAAAATCCATTACCATCACAGCATCATTATCATTGGCGACGGGGCAAGTCAGGAGCTTCAAGGTACGTCTCAATCCGCAGGGGTACACGTTCCTTCCAAAAACAGAAGGTGGAAGTTGGCGAGGCGTTGTGCACATGGAGAGTGTTACTTACTGGTTATTGTGGTGGTCATACTGTGTCCCGTATGGCAGTGTATTAACGAACAGCATGCAAACACCTTCTGTCCAAACATCTGCGACAGGCACATTTTTAGGCTGCCTTCCAAAAACTAAAAAAAGACGGAGGGAGAAGGAAAAAAAAAAAATCTCCCTCTGCTTGGCTCAGCTCGCTCACTCTCATTCTCTCGGCTTATTACTTTCTCGTGTGTTTTTCTTGTTGTCACTCTAGCTTCCCTGTCACTCTTTAATGAAACACAATGCAAGTTTTCATTTGGGTTCAGAGTTTTCAAAGACCCGTGGAAGCCTTGAGATGGAGAGGGAACTACTGAAAAAAAAAATCCATCCAGGGAACCTTGACTTTGCATTGTCACTACTTAGGTCTTCTAGGCCATATTGAAAGACTCAGAAAAACAAGTGTCTCCATTCCTGCATTCTTCACTATAATTCATTCAGCTGCAGAATGCACAAGCTCTTAAAATTGACACTGCGAGCTGGGGTTGTGCTCTGGATATGTTGCAGTAATAATGCTGAATAGCTTTAGCTCTGTTAAGAACAGTCTACCATTTCCTGCAGTCATAAGCAACATGCTTAATGCAGCTGCACTGTTTACACCCAAACATCACAACATGCATCAATACTGTATCACCTCAATTTTCCAGTGCTAGTTCCCGGTGCTTCAGTTCATCTTTGTTTGTCATATGAGACATTATAAGTTACATTCGCTCTCAGTGAGCACTTTAACATTTTATAAAGCAATAAACATATGGACAAGTCTTGGAAGAGTCGTGTTTCTCGTCCCTGCCCAACTTGCATGCCAGTTCCCACAATGCACAGTAGTAGCAACACATGCTGTCCCGACACGTCAAATCTGTAAACTCTGAAGCTGCTGCATCTTACTGCCAAGAAAAATGAATCACCTTGTTTATCTGTAAATTCATATGAAGCACTCTGAGGTCCCTCTCTAAGGACTTACAGCAACAATATGCAACTTATTTAACATTATAATAACAATCAAGTTAATGCACCTGTCTGGATCTGTGTGATGCTGTGTATTCATGCCTAAATCCTCTCAGTTTGGGACATGTTTGGGCATGTTCAGCAGCATTTGCTGTGCATGTGGCCAGTAGTGAGCAGGGCTGTGGTTATCCAGCACAGAGAGGTCTTGTTAAAAAATACAGATTGCAGATTTCCTGTGTTCACCGTTTGCCTCTTCCGATTCTGTGGTGGCTTTATGGTTATCAGTTACCTTAGCCTCGGGCTACATGCCCCTTGAAGCTTATCAAGATGAATAACAAAGTGCCAGGGCATGATCTTGCCCATCTGAAGGGCAGGAGGATGGGGCAAACAGTACACCTCCCACCTCAAAGTTTAAAGAAACAATCAGTCTAGCATTGAACCAAATCCTTAACTTAATGCTGTAAATTTCCTCATGTTATGGACTTGATAAATCATTCGTCTCATGTTAGGAGAAGAATTATTCCCTTCCAATAATATTCTCCAGCCTCTGGGTCGAGTAGCATAGCTCCTCTGCAGTCCTGTGTTTTCTCTAGTCACTGAACCTATCCTGGCAAAGATGTTTTTCATCTACAAGTTACATGACCTGGCCAGTGCTGTGTACACAAGTACTTGGCACGACCATACATAGCTGGCCAAGGAGGCGCCTGTTATAAAAATACACAAGTGGAAGCTCGGCTGGAGAGACTCTGCTGCTCCTTCTCAAGGCATCACGTCATGCATTCCTTCTGTTTCCACTCATTTTCCAGCATTTTTTTTTTTTTTTTTTTTTTTTGCCTCCTAAGCTTTGCCCCCTGAACACGACTTATAAAAGACATCCAGTGTCAGCCAATTATTTTGGACTTTGATGGTCATAAATCAAGGCTGACCAATAAAAATGAAGACAGCCAAGTATAATGTTCGTGTGTGACTCCAACTGGATTGTAAACGAAGCCAGATGGGCTGGGAGAGTGCCACCGAACAGAGCTGGATCCCATCACTAAATGGCTGTGTGTGTTTTCCCCTCGCGCGCAAATTACGGCATCACCTCATTCGGCGGCATAAATCAAAGCCCAAGCTGTGATATGTGCAGGGCATCTCTCCATCTCATTACTAAAATAAATTCTCTGGCAGCCTTGGCTACATGAGCCCTGTTTGACTGGTTGATATTAGCACAATTGGTACTCTTATTGTGTAGCCGCTTTTATTCTGAAGCAATCTTGAGGCCATTCATGTGATTTCAAGCAAGCTGAGTGAGACATGCTGGGAGATGAAAAAGACCCTGGGAGTGTTACCTCACAGGGAACCTCTGAAGACGCTTATTGAGGAGGACTGACATGTTTGGATCTGGGCGAGCAGAGAGACAGAGGGAGGGCACAGGAAAACACAGCAGTGGAGGAGAGGAGGAGGCAGGGATACAGCCCATAAACACACAACAGGCAGAGCTGGACAGTGACAAGGAAAAGGGACAGAAGTGACAGATATGAATAGACTGATATCCTCTATGTGGGCAGACAGACGCAGACACATGGCAGACAGTGAAGGAATGACTTGGAAGAACTCTGAGGCAGCCTCAGTGAGCGAGCTCTCTATTTTCCAGACACACAGCGCTGACCCTCATTTGGCTGCTGCGTCTTCCAGCGCAGAGTTGAAAAACAGACCCCTGTGAGAAGCTGGCTTTCTCATTCGGTGATAAGACAGGTTCCCCTCATAACAAAGAAGGGTTTCACTGCAGTGTTCACTTCATCGGTCCGAATTTACAACTGTAGGATACGATATTTTCGCTCCCCGTTGCTCTGCTATGCTCCAGCTCAAGGAGAGCGCCACAAAAATAACAGTGCTGAGTGGATTTATTAAAGAGTTTTACATATGGTATTCATGAATTTCCGAGGTCAGGGAGGTTTGGCCAAGCTAAACAAGATTCCCCATTTCACCGGGCTAGACTACTTCATCAGCCGGTAATGAAACAACACGAGGGCTTGAAAGATCATCCTTTCTGCAGAGAATGATTCATGGGAGTGGTGAACGGCTTGACCTGCTATGCTTTCTGCATTATGCTTTCTGAAGGGGAAATTCACTGACACTGGCACCTGATGAAAAGAAGCTTGCTGTCGATATTTTGGCCTGGCGTTTGAAATCGAGAGCCTGGAGAACACAGATGTGGTTCTGTGATACATGCACAAGTGGCGAGCACTGGAGAGGCTGCAAACAAAGTTCGTCGGCTGTCAGTCAAAGCCGGCAGAGACAGATCTATATCATTATACAGTCGGTGGACTGTAAGCAGGGGGTGGTGCAGCCGCAGGCAACTTTCTCTCCATCTCCATCTCACTTTGCTCAGATGTACTTCCTGTCCTCTGGGAACTGATTAGTGAACATACACCTGATTGGTCGGTGTCTACACTTTCCCCCAAGTGAATGGTAAACCAATCAGTCGGTCCAATTTCAAATCAATGTACAAAATGAGAGACTGTCTGTTAGTTAGAGCCAATATGTTTACTGTGGTCTTGGGGGATATCACAAAAGGCATTCAAATTGTTCTGAAACTTTAAGTTGCAACTTTGATTGCTCTTTTTTTCATCCAGGATCAATGATCCCTTCTGAATTTAATTCAAATGTTACCCAGTCAGAATAAGAACTTGGCTGTACTTAAGTGACTGACTGAAGTAAGAGTCTGAATACTGAGAAGGTGAAATAGGCAGGTATGATGTGGTGTGCGGCATCAGCCTTATCAGCTGCTGGTTCCTCAGTGAGGATCAGCTGGAACCCAGAATAAACTTTTGTCTTTAACACAGGAGGGTCCGCCTGCATGGGAGGATTTTGGACGGGCAACCCTTCTGCAACCCCGAGCCATGAGTCACACCAGGCACACTCTCCAGCATGATACACACATCATCTGTTACACACTCCAGGAATTGTCGAGGTACGTAGCAGCAGGCGTCAAGCTGCAGACAAGTCATACATCTTCTGTGTTTCGTTTGGAGGAGGCCGTGGGGGCAGCGGACGGCATCTGTGTGTGTCTGCTCATGCATGCATATTTTTTCACTGCGCGCGTGTGTGTACATGCATGGGTGTACCTGTGTCCCTCCATGTCTGTGTCTGCACACATTTATCCCCACGTCTCAGACAAAAGAGCCCATTGGTTCATGTGGAAAAAAGAGGGCTTAAGCGGGGTGGAGGGGCTGGATCTTATCATTCAGTGGTTTAACACTAGCCAGACCACCGCTCGCTAACTCGAGGCAGCAAATTAGGAGCTGGGAGCTGCCGACTGGGCTTGTGACAGGGACGTGATGGAGAGCAGGCAGGCTGCACCGCTTCATAGCCGGCATGGACCGTGATAGGAAAGGAATGCTACCCAGATAGAGTTAGAGTAAGTAGAGTGGACACCCTGAGACGGAATTACCCGTTTAAATTGATTATCGCCAAAGGTCTGTGTAGGTATTATATGTGTGCAGTGTGTACAATTTCTTTTTCTTCATTAATAGAAAATAGAAAATTCTGCACTATAATAGATAAAAAAGGAAAAACTCAGTTTTAATACATATTGAGGATACAATTGTATCCTTATATCTTTCCATCCATCCAAACCATTCAAGACAAAAAAGACAAGCACTTCATTTAAAAAGAAAAAAGGTACATACAAAGTAAAACTAGAAATGATAAATCAAAAAATTAAAAAGTCCCCAATTGCTGTAGCAACTAATGTAGCTTTAATAACATATTATCCATCCATTTTCCAAACGGCTTATCCGTAAGGGTCGCAGGGGGTGCTGGACACTATCCCATCACTTATTGAGCGGAAGGCAGGGGAACACCCTGGACAGGTCGCTGGTCCATCACAGGACTAATAACATATTAACAAAGGAATAAATAATCCCAAAGACTTGAGAAAGAAAATGGAAAAAAGAAAAGATGGATATTTAAATTCCTAATCATAATTTTAAAAAAGTCCAATTATGAAGGAAAGTGAGACCATAAATCTTGAGAAACATGTCAAAAAATACTGCATTTTTTTTTTTTTTTTTTTTTGCAAAATATGTGATTGTGATTAGTAGTTTCCATTTTTTAGCATGTGGTATTAGATCAGGCATGGCATTTGGCAAACAGAGACATGGATACAGTGATGTTTACACTCTTCTAAAAGTATGAACTTCATTATCGTGGGAATAGTCTCTTGCCTGCTATTGGGTGTATCAGCCAAACTGCCGGTGTCACTATCTGGGTGTGCAGCGTGTTGAGTCTATACAGTGTATTTCTACAGGGCGTAGCTGAATGATAGAGCTCCCAGTCTTGGATCTGTGGCCCTGGGAAGAATGCACACCCAGCCTGGGGGTCAGGCCAAGAGACGCCACCCCGCCTTGTCACAATACACACAGTCATACACGCATATGCACACAAGGCGCTTAAACACAAACAGCACACACATATGCATGCTTACACATTCCACATCCACAAAGTCACACTCATAGACACAGACACAGACACACACACACACACACACACACACACAAACACACAACCCCCTTGCCACCTTCAGTGTTTGTTCTGAGTTTAGATTCCATACTATGACAGTCTGACCCCCCATCGACTCCCATTTGCCCTGCTATTACCTTGAATCTCAAGTTATTTTCCTCCTCCATCTCCCCTGTCTGTGTCTCTCTTTTTCTGTCTTTCTGTTTCATACACACACACACACACACACACACACTCATACACAGACACAAATTGTAGAGCTGGCATACAGTGAAGGAGAGGCACCTCCGTCCCTCTGTTCATTTTGGACTTGTGTCAGGTTAGAGGAGATCCTTCATGGTCGCCTGCAAAGCGCTGAGCGAAACACCTTGGCTAGACAGAGGACATTGGCCAGGTGCCATCAACTTTTTCCACAGGCTGGCTCAACTTTGCAGAATTACAGCTTTGGCAGCGTGTTCTTCACTTCTTTAGCCTCATCAGCTCTCCCAGTGATGTACAATTTCATTTCATTTTCTATGCAAAATTGGTAAAATTGAAAGCTATTGTCTTGTTAAAAATGCCTTGAACTCAGGGCCTTCCCTGTCAAAACAGCGACAGCCAAATAATTACACTGCCTGTACTTATGCAGTAAAGAAATTCAGGCAACTGTGGATCATGTGAAAACCACAAATATAAAAATAAAAATAAAACAGGGATTTTATGCATTCACAAAATGTGAACACATTCAGCACAAAGTCCCTGAAGTTGTATTTCACACAATAAAATGTCATTTTGCTTTTGCAGCTTTCCTCTGCTAATATACAACCCAGTTTTATTTTAACAGCTTGTTCTCAAATAAATCAGATGCATCCCTTGAGAGCTACACACAAACGCACACACGCGCACACACACTCTCATAAGCTGGGTGTAATTTCTAACACTAGTCATATGTTAATGGGGAAAGTTCCAAACTTCTCAGTTTTATATTATAGCAATGAAGATGGATGTGGTTTTGTGAGTGTGCTTACAAATACAGTTTTTTGTTTTGTTTTTATATATGGCATGAACTTTTACTTATTTATTTATTTATTTTTTTATGTCAGGGTGTGATATATGTGTGTGCGTGCCTGCGTATAGGCGTGTATGTGTGTGTGTGTGTGTGTGTGTTTCACATGTGTATGCCAAAGTGTGTTTGCTCAGTTAAGCAGGCTTGAAGCCAGCTATTCCTCATGTGATCCCCTGTCTCCAGGCCTTATCAACGGCACTTTGTCGTCCCGGCCTCCCTGTCAGTGCTGTGTGTCTGCACCACCTCACTGCCTGATAGCCAGCAGCAGTCTAAATACACCTGCACTCTGTCACAGCACCACTGATCTGTTCTCTGATCCAATAAGGCCTTTGTTGCAGCCTCAATCTGCAAGTTATTGACCATATGAGTTCTGGGTACATTCACATGCAGTACGTTCTTGAATAATTTGATAGAATATTGCGCTCCCTGCGCTTACAGGAATCAAAATAAAGGCCTGTAGTAGTTCACAAGAATGATTTAAAATATTTTAATTGGCTAAAAATATGTCAAACCAACGCAGTGAGTCAAGTTTGTGTATCAAAAGACAGTGAGTGCCTGTGACCAATTAAAAGATTCAAAGGACTAACACAGCTAGTGAGGGGCTGAGAGTGTTTCAACACGGGGCCGAGTGCTGCAGTAACACACACTGGGAGAGAGCCACAGCTGCATTTGCAACTGGAGTGCAATGTGGAAAATACATAATCATACTGATTCTGCATGCAACAGTTTAAACGCTCTGTGTTTTTCTTCTGGTGTTCAAACAAGTTTGTGATCAAATTTTGTTTGACAGCCACTGCAATTGAATCAGTGTGTTAACTGTAATGCATAACGCCTTTAAAGCACTGAGATAATCCAGTGGCTGACGATGGCTCATCCACTCTGCCTTCTGTTTTTGAGCAGTGCATGCTGAGTGCTGCCTCTAGTTATGTGTTGTATGATAAATACACTAAAATGGGACGTGACTCAGTGTCATCCTGTACTATAGTGTGCCATACCCCTACCCATCCACTCCACTCCACTTTTCTCCACTCCAGGCCACCAGGCATTTATCATATGTCCTTCTACTGTACCCACTGCCCTCCTCCATTCCACCACTCCTCTCTCTAATACAGCGATATACAGTATCTTTTCACTTTATCCCTTTGTCCTCATCTCACTGGTGCTCCACATTTCAGCCCCAGACCCTGTCTGGTTTTCATCAAGTGAACCCGCTGGCACCATATTTACGCCCACCAGGCATGCTACAAGCTAGCAGCCGGCCCTGTCTGTTAACCTGCCCAGAGGTTGCCCTTTACCAGCCCCAAGCCCACTTCCTTTTCTATCGGATGGATTGGAAAGGAACAGAACACAACAGACTACATTACCGAGCGATTACAGCCACTTTTAGTCGTAGTATGCTCTTGCTGGGATACGGTACCCTAGAAGGAGTAAGAGGAGCTGACTTATCTCCAGAGGGCTGACGACTTACAAATCCCCCAACTGTCTAAAGAAATGTGAGCTCTGCCTACGTTTGGCATTGCGTGAAAAAGACCCTGGGAAAGCAAATTTGGCCAGACACAGATAAACTTTTATTTATTGTGCATGAATATGATTGGGCTGAGTGACTAGAACAGTGGTTCCCCATCTGGGGTCCGGGGATCCCCAGGCATCCTTAAGAGTGTTCTGGGGGAGTCACCAGAAAAATGGGGAATATTTTAATATAGAGAATAGGGTTGGGCATCGTTTGGATTTTAACAATTCTGATCTGATTCTGATTCCGATTCTGCTTTTCGATTCTGGTTCTTAATGTTTCCCAATTCCGGTTCTTTCAGGGGCAGAGTCGTAACAAGTCACTTGTTTATTTCACAAGGAATTTTTATATATATATATATAAAAAAAAAAAGAATAATAAAAAATAAAATTAATGGATGCAGTGAGTTCAATTTGGTTTTTGTCATTAATGATGAATGAGTTGATAATAAATCCATTCCTGTAGGCCACTGAAATGATATCACGACAAACCCAGGTACTGTGACGAGGTGCTGGTTGTTGTTAGCTCAGGAGAGACGAAGGGCAGCGAGGCAGGAGAGGGAGACCGGAGCAACACATCACACACGGTACACTCGTTGATCTGCACACCATGCAGGCGAAGGTGTTTACACACGTTAGTAGTGCATCCTCTCTTACACCAAATGGGTTTAGCACAGGTGTTGCACTGGGCTGCCGACCCAGCATGTTTCAGAGAAAAATAAAGCCACGCTTTTGAGCGCTGCTTGCTGCGATTCATGTTTCAACCGTCCAACTCTCGCAGGTGGATATTACGGTGGCTGCTACAGAAACCGAAATTAGCGCGAGTGAAATTTGTTTAAGGAACTGATCACCGAAATCGAAATAAAGATTTCTTAATGATTCCATTGGAATCTAAATTATAGAAATGCTTCCAATTGCCAGTGCCAGTCCACAGTATAGACAGTTACAGAATAGCTAAATCTTATCAGGATTCCTGAAACTACATTTAATCAAACACGGGTCCACAGCCTGATGTGCATCAATTTGCAGGTCCTTGAAACCAAAAAGGTTGATAACCACTGCACTAAAGAAAACAAACATGATTCAGTGGCTAGGCCTGGGCTGGTAATTTTATAATCAAGTGAATCATAGTCTATTCTTGACAACAACAACAACAAAAGATCATCATACTTGCCATAGTTACAAATTTAGTATAAGTTAGTAATTTAGTAATTACATATTTTGTAAATTTTGCCATATATATGTATTTGTGTGTGCATGTGTGTGTGTGCAAATGTGTACAATCTTTTAAATGCTGCCAATTTATCCCTCTGTGCAGCAGGCAGTGCAGCTGCTTTGACTGACAGGAGACCCAACATCAAAACCCCAAACTCTCGGTGACCTCAGATTCTCTCGTTGAGTGACACTGACAAGATGGAGCTTGTTAGAAAACCAAACAACATCACCTATTTTGGATTTCTATCAAATCAAAACGGAGAACCAGCTAATCCGCAAGAGTCAGTATGAAATAAAGAGGTACCAGCAAAGTAGTCGAGGACAACAAATCCGAGAAATCACGTCAGGAGGCTTCATCCTACAGCCTCTGCTCAGCAGCAACAGATGGAAAAATTTGATGAAGGGAATCTGTCTGAGGGAACAACAAAATATTTGGTGATGGGAATAGTGCATTTATTTATTTATTTATTTATTCATTTAGTGCACTGTCATCATCATCCTTCCTTACAAGGAACTTGGTGTGAGATCTTGATTTTCACAAGGTGTTTTATTCAGTCAGTGTCATTATCATTTGCTTAAAAAAAAGGTTTGACCAAAGTTTTTGCTACAATTTTCATTGACTACATTAATACTGATTCACACCTCCACTATGAGAGTAAAAAAAAAAATCGCATAATGAACTTACTGCAATATGTAGCTCTCTTGCCTGATATGGATGTATCTTTTCGCCCAGTGCGGTATTCAGGGTGCCGGGGCCTCGCGGTGCCCAGCCTGCTGACAGACGCGGCTCTGCCAGTTAAGGGTGACAGCCGCTGCTGATGTCAACAGACAGCACAGCGCCAGGGGGGCTATTTAGAGGCCATACACCGTCATGGGTGAAGTGGTGATTGAGTGTTGTGTGTGTTTGTATGTATGTGTGTGCGTGTGCAAAGAACAAACAGACCCTGAGGCAGGGTCAGGTATGTTGAAATGAAATTAAAAAGTCTAAAGCAATTGCCTGAAAATAGCTGCAGGCTGCTCTCTGAAACTGCATAAACAATGCTTGAAAATATTGTATTTTCAAATGGATTTTTTGCCAAGCTTCTTCTCATGACTTTTCACTATATTTGCCGCTCCACTAAAGATCTGAGTTAGTGATGAACAACCAACAAAACCTCCAGAAGCCACTGACAACATAATACACCCAAAACACTTTCCACACTCTGGCGTCTCTTTAAAATCAATCATCCTCCACAAATCACACTCTCATGCTTTTCCCATCAAGATTGTGTCCAAGTATTTGTCATTCTATCACGCAAAACACTACACCATATAATGCTACAGGCAGATCTCAATAGAAGACAGAGGAACAGACACTGGAGAGTTGGATAAGTACTCTAACAGAGCTGGTGGAACAATAGCGTGATGTCCAGGATACTGCTCTCTGCCCTCTGCACCCTCCCAGGCAAATAGAGAAGGAAGTGATAGACAGTAAGTGGTTTAAGATGTGTGTGGTGCGATGTGAGACGCGATGCATCTGCACGTGGGCGGGCTGGAAAGTGCACGTATGTGTATGATGTGCGCTGGGAAGGATGAGCGCACGTGTGTCTTTCCGTATTTGTTTGCACAGATGAACATGTGTTCCGAATGTCCGTCTCTATGAATGTGCAAGTGTTTGTTTGTGTTTTTCTTTTTTATATCTGTTTGGGTGAGCCAACACAATGTGAAGATGTCTGCCCACACATATACGCTTGTGTGTGTGTGTGTGTGTGTGTGTGTGTGTGTGTGCAAGCGAGTGGCCTACATAGTGTAGGCTATGCACCAGCTGTGTGGGCCATGTGGAGGAGGATGTACCGGGGGGTCAGGAGCTGGCAGCTGGCAGGGAGGGAGGGAGTCCAACACTCTGTCTAGAAGCCCAGACATTAGGATTGGCTTTAACACACTGCTCTGAGATGGGAGTGTGTGTGTGTATGTGTGTAAGAGAGAGAGAGAGAGAGAGAGGGAAAAAGGAGAGAGCGCGCAAGCGTGCATGCTTGTGTGCAGAGCGGTTGTAGAAGCATGCATGTCTGTCAAATCAGCTAGCACGTTAACACATTAGCAACGATGAAAACACAAACTCCTGCTGCAGAAGAGTTCCTGTGTGTTGACGTAGCCACCGCACACAGCCGGCACACACACACACACACACACACACACACACACACACACACACACACACACACACACAGCATGCTGAGATCCAGCCTGACCAGTCATTAACACCTCTGACGGGCATCTGGTTTTCCTCTGACATCGCTGATGGTTTTGACCTCTGGAGTGGAGGGGTCACAGATGGGTCATGTGCCATTTCCAGTGGCCACATAACCACTGCTACCTCTCTCAGAAGATTTGGCAGACGAAAGCTGGTCCCAAATTCAAATTATTCAGTAAGGCTGCTATATTTTTTGACTTACATGCTATGCAGAATGAAGAAATGATTCCAGTGATGCTATTAATTAGTGGGGAATGTTTCCTCAAATCCACAATTTGCACACAGTTATGTTCAGTTGATGTCGCCATGTTGTCACACATACTATTCTCAAAACATGCATTTTGTATCATAGTGCTTATGAAAGTGTGAACAAAGATAAACAACAGATCCATCTTTTGATTTGCATCAACGTTTAAGTGTCTCAATATTCACACTTAAGTCACACATAAAGATATTCATGGCTTTGTAAGTATATTCATGATCAATGATGTTGCAGTATAACGGCTATTATTAACACACACATATTAGCTCATAATAGCCCTTGTGTGTCATTAACTAGACCAAATTACAGCCAAGGGGGCAGTTTCTAGTTTCCCTCATGAAAATGCAAAATGTGCGTTTAGCTTACAAGAGCTTTATACTCCTTCAGATTCTATTATGACACATATCGATCTATTAGCCGAATTCCACAAATGGCACCAAATACCCTGCATTTTTTTTTTTTTTAAAAACCTAACAAACCAAAGGCTCAGTCCTATCAAACCACCTCTAATCATTATTGTCAGTGACTCCCAGAGGTGGATGTAATGTGTCTTGTTCCCTGATAAAGCTCCTGTGTGCTGACAGGTCGAGAAATATGCCGCAACATCTGTGAAGCTACTCGGGGTCCTAACGTTTCATTCCCTCCCAGCTAAAGCAAACAAGGGGAAACATATTGGGAAGGAATTAAGGGCAGATTTGAGACGGGCTGTATTGTTAAGCCTTCACTAGCGACTTGTCTGTTTCAGTCGATGTCTGCAGACGGCCTGACCTGGCACCTACTTTATAGACCTGGCAACCCCAGCCAACATTCGCGAGGTACTGATTTGCAAGGCCTGGACTTCACATCTATCAGGTGCTGTGCTGCGTGTGTGAGGGATGGCTGTTCACAGGGGAAAGAAAACAGTGGGGAATGAAAAACAGTGGCAGTGACAGGCTGAATATGTAAAACTTGATCAAGTGGGATCTTGAGAACATATAGGAAGTGGTAGGTTGCACGCTGGCACGCACACACACACACACACACACACACCATGCTCCATCACTTTGGCCTCATCTTTGCTTCCTTCCTCCTGAACACACCAATACCAAACACATCCTCAATTACATATACAGTAGGTCTACCAACACTAGCCCCCCTCGCTGCTACACACACACAGACACACACACACACACACACACACTGGTAGACAGACGGACACCCGCTCATTTGTTCATTTGCTAGCTGAAAAACTGAACAGATGATGGCTTCTCCTCTCGGCGCGGCGTCGGTACTGGTGGCGGTGGTTGGCGGCGGTGCGCTCATCATTCCACAAAACCCCAGCCAGATGTCCCCGAGCCTGGGAAGCAGGTGGGCCGGGGCCCCCCTCTGCCGCACCGCGACGGAGCTGGCAGCTCTTCAAACCTGCTGGGTATAACCTTTAATTCACATGCTTTTCCTGGCACGGTGGGCCGAGGGGCTGCCATCTGCCCGGCCTGTTGTGGTATACAGACAGAGACGGAGAGAGAGGAAGTGAGAGAGAGGGGGACTGAGAGAGCGGATGTGTGTGTTTGTGTGTGTGTGGGTGTGTGGGTGTGTGTGTGTGAATCTGTGTGCATATGGGGTGGGAGGGGCGGGTTGGCGCAGCGAATGACCAAGTTGCCCAGAGGCCACCTCACAGTGTGCTGCTCTGGTGGTCCATCAGTTTTGTCCAGCAGAAGACCTCCTTGGCCCATGAGGCACATGCACACACATAGACACACACACACACACACACACACACACACACACACACACACACACACACACAACCACACATGCACTCAGATGATGCTCAAAGCGTGAATATTTTTCATAATGCAGGCAGCTATTCCATACAGAACTCAATATTTTTACTAACAGCAGCATTCATATTCACACGTACTGCCTTAAAAAGCCCTGCCAGTATCTGAACTAAATAATGGAGTTTAAAAACCCTGATAAATAACAATAATAATAAGTTTGCATATTCTTGCATCACATGTCAACACCTTAGTGAGTGAACAAATTACTGGGCCGTGGCTTTCTTGTGCAGATGCTCACCAGATGCAGGGATTTCCACTTGAGTCACAAACAACTCAGATTATTTTACAGTAACCCCTTCATCTGCGAGCTAGGAGAACATTTATTGCCTTTCAGTGCACTCCATCATGGAGGCAGGGCTATATGCTGTTTTGTTCAGAACAGATGTCATTAATAATCCCCGGCATAATGAAAAACAGCTGAGCGCTGAGTCCTAATACAGTCAACAAACATGGCAACATTAACCCTGAAGGTGAGCAGAAAAAGGGGCTGCATGGGATTTACACATGAGGAAAACCACATTACAATGTTAGGAATTATTGCTGGACTGAATTAAGTGATAAGATCTTGGGAGGAGTCGAAAAACAAATTGAAAATGTCTTATCTCTTGATGTGAGGGTATATCTCACAGAGTTGTTTTTGCACAAGTTCCCATTTTGATTTTGATTTTCCGACATCCAGGTAAATGTTTTGAAACGATACAAGGAGGTTTGAGAAATTATGGACCATTTTACTGTGAATGGATCCACGCTGCAGTTAAGGCTCAGAGTGTTAGTATAGTATAGAGACGGGATTAAAGAAACCTGAATAGGAAGCTCAAGGTTGCCGATAAAAGATCACAGACATAAATAACAACTTATGTATAGAAAAAAAAAAACCTTATACAGCCAACTAGGACTGCAACTAATAATTATTTTGTGCCAGTTTAAGTCATAAATATTTTTATATTAATCTTTTTTTTATATTAATAGTCAGTAAAATGTCAAAAAATGAATGCTCATCCCATTTTACCAGAACCCAAAGTGAGGTCTCAAAACTCATTTATGTTTGACCAGCAGCCAAAAAAACATACCGATTTTATGAAAAAGCAAACAAATCTTAACATTTGAGAGCTGTAAATGCAATGCAAATCTTATGTTAATTTTACCTGATAAATCACTAAAAATGGCTGACTGTCTAAATCCTAATCATGTCATATCTGCTGATCAACTAATTGATTAAACGACCAGTTGTTCCAGCACTACAGCCAACTTGTAGCTGTATGGCAAAATCGTATTTGAAATATAAATGTAGCACCAACTGTATTAATACAACTTGTGCTGTGTGTGTACTTTCACAAAAGTTGAATTTACATTTCAGCATCACTTATTTGATAACTTTACAATACCGGACATCAAGTCACCCATAAAAGCACTCCACTGCTTTCTATTCTGCCTCTATTGATTAAAGTAGGCTTACAGTAACACTAAAAAATATTAATGTTGTAAGATAATATAATGACTCACTGAATGATATTTCAGAAGTTGCATTAATCATTATAGATTTCTGCTTATGCACAGCGGCATATTTCTGTCTGAGTATGCAAATCCGTGTCTGGGTCTGATCTCGGACGAGACAGTTTAAAGTAATTCTGGTCCCTTCCCTGCTCCTTACAGCTTCAGAGGAAAAGGGAGATAAAGAGAGTGCGTGTCAGAGGAGCAGAGAGAGAAGAGGAAAAATAGAGTGAGTCAGATGCAGGGAATTAAATAAAGAGAAAGAATGATAAAGGCAGAGTGAAAGAGGGGGTAATCAGAGGGAGAGAGGAAAAGAGGTAAGAGAGAAGATAGATGGCAAGCAATACACAGCGCAAGCGAGAGATAATGAATAGAAAGAAAACGCCAGATATAGAAAAAGAGGGAGAAACAGAGGAAATGGAGAGAAGGAAGAGAGAGAAAGAGGGGTGCTGCAGAGAGGCAGCCACAGGCCTGCTGTGCGGTGCATGGTGGAGGCTCATCATTCAGCTAATTATGATCAGGCTTTTCCCTGCAGGCACAGCAGCGCTGGAAATGGAAAGTCTTTGTTCTCCCACACCCCGATGGAAGCGATGGGGCATGGCGCCATGCAGATGAGATGTGTGTGTACACACACACACACATACACACACATGTACACAAACACATACACACACACACACACACACACACACACACACACAAGCAAGCGTGCAGCCTCATTAACACTAGCACATGCATGCAGTGTGCTTACTCCCACTCATACATACATTCTTGTGTACAGGGAAGAAACACAAAACACACAATCACCATTCACAACGCGCTTTTCTCTTAATGCATGCTGCCAGCCATTTATACCAATCCAAACACATAAACACACACACACACACACACACACACACACACACTCATAAAAGCATACAGAGACACATTAGATTCACCAAACTGTACTGTACACACAATAAAAATGGACACAGAAACACTATAATCATTGAGAATGCACCTTTTAAACCAAGTCACCCATCTCTATCATCAAACCATGTCGACTTCATAGGATCACATGATGAAAAACTGTTAACAATGTATTTTATGACATTTAATGGAATTAATTTAGCTCTGCCTATTTTATGATTCTGAGGTTTCTAACACTTGTAAGGTGGCTAATTATCTAGATACCATCAGCTGGAACATATTAATATTGATTACCTGGCCATTAACAGTAATTTTAGAATTCACTGTGAGCATTAAGGTTAACTAACGTTAGCTGGCAACATCAAACACAAGCCCTCGTCGTTCTTGATGTCCTTGCTGAACTGCTGTCTCAGTAGCTCTCGTTCTCACGTTCCACTCAGCGAGGAGAAAAATGCCCCACTCTAACTTGGTTGTCATGACTACATGAGCAATGACGCCCTGCGACTTATTCCACTTGCTCCGAGTAGAGAGAGCACAGAGGACAGCCTGCATGTGAACCAGCACAGCCTTTTCTATGAACCAGGACAGACTGTCATAACATTTTAGTTAAATTCTGAAATCCTAAATGGAAACCCTGATCCACCAGTCAGCAACATGACAGACATCATACACCAGACTGGACAACCTGCACGCTTTCCCTCCTAATGTTTACTCACCAACATAACACATGGCGGAAGTGAAGGAGGGTCTCTTTCACTCACTCACAGTCCACACAGTGTTTTTTTTTTGCCACTGACATAATTATCAATGTCAACACTTTTAAAATAGATTATATTCAAAGCATTAACTATTTGAACTGGCTGGTAAATTAATTTGAAGTTAATTCTTCATGGGATCCCTCAAGAATCACAAAAGCTCAATATCCTTTTCAATTAATTATATAAAAATGTGGTGTTGATGCCTTCATGCACTATTTTTCTTGAAGTCTAACACTGCAGCCCCCAGAGAAGCATCTTTTGGCATGGCTCTGCATCACTCTCTTCCTCTCCGCTCTTGTTTACAGTACAAACACATCTGCCTTTCAAGCATGAGTGGCTCCTCAGAGCGGGCAACATTGTAACGTTAAACAATGTCCCCCTGCTCTCAGATAGAGGTGTGCGCCACAGAATAATGTTCCCAAAGCTGAAAGGACTTGGCAAAACATGCAGGTTGTTTTAATGAATTGCTTATCGTTGTCAGTGGGAAGCTGCCTGACTGACGGCGTGTCCAATGCACAATCACACTGGCTATCTATCTAAATGCACTGTATAAGAAAACAGTCACATTTGAATTTTAAGGTTCTAGTATCACTCTACATTTTGTCAAAATTGTCAAAATATTTGTGTGATGTTATGTTATGTTTTATGCAAGTTTGCACATTTTTTTTTATTTTATGTAGGGAGAACTGCCATATGGAATAGAAAATTTTGAAGCTCAGTATCTTTGCTCAGAATGCAGATAGAGCCTTATAATTATAATAACATGTATTATAATCACATTTAAGTGTAACTTATGCATTGCAAAAATTACCAAAGGGGTGTGTAAGTTCTCCAAAGCACAGTTTATTTGGTCCAGCGTGCACACTGTTGAGCAAACTTTATTCGATATAAAAGAGAAAAGTTTTACTTACCAAATCATGAATGATGCATCATGCTAAATCACATTCTGTCTCACCTTTTTGAAAATTTGAGCTGCCTGGACTCCCATTACAGCTGAACCAATATGCCACAGAATGGGACACGTCTGAGAGAAGTCTTGATGGGGAAAATTATGTGCCATTACCAGGTGAATGCCTTTTGCATAATTGTTGCGTACTGCACTTGGTTACAAGCCGTTATATAAATGCCCCTTCATTCTGTGCATGCATATTGATGCAGCTATATGGGCATATTAATTCACTGCAGCTGGTTTTGTTGATGGACAAATGATAAGCTTTAGGTTTGTTTTTTTTTCTTTTTTTCCTGCAGGGAAGTGATGATGGTGATATGTACAAATGTTGATTCATTCTGTTTGCACTCATTTTAAGTCACTCTGGATAGAGACAGCTAAAATACATTTCCTATTTTAAATTATGTAAAGTGCTGAAAAATATGAAGTGACAGCAACAATGTCATGGTCATCAGCTGCATAATAAAACTGTTGAATTAACTGAGGAAGCACACCAATGCATGCCATGCCACACAGGCTAATAACATTAATGCGTGCAGCACAAATCTTAGCGGTGTGCTCTAGATATTTGTAGCAGTGTGTTAGCAGATATTCTACAAAGGCAACTGCACACAGCTTTCCTGTGTCTTCACTTCAATTTGTTTGGCCATTATGTGTGTGCAAATGATTTTTCTGTGAACCTTGAAACACTGTGGTTGAAATCATGTTTGAGATTGATGGTTTGCAACAGAAAAAAAACACATTTTAGTCAAGCTTGCTTTAGTTGGAGAAAAGATAAGAGCAGATGGAATTTTACAGTGGCTGAAGCAAAAAAATAAATAAATAAATAAATATCGCTGAATTAAGTCAAATAAATCTTAGAGAATGTCACTCAAGTGCAGAAACTGGACTATTTTTTAAACATTTATGTCAATCTAAAACTGCACCAAACTCCAAACTGCACTTATAGAGGATAACACAGCATAGGAGGATGGGCTCCTCTGTGGCACCACTTTTTACAGAAATACTGATTTGGGATTAAAGTGCTGCAGGAGCTGGATCCACCTTGCTTCTGTTTCTGCCTTCAAATGATCTGAACCTCAGAGTTTGTGAGGGAAAAAAATAGACCTATTGGTCAGATGCACCTTCATATTTTAGCTCATAAGCTCTGAGCCATGTAACAATTTTTGCACCTTCAAAATTTCTGACGGCATGCACACTGCATAGTTTACTGTGACACACAAACTTGATGGCAAACAGCAAGTAAAGTATAATTTTCATACGCTTTAAGATAGAATAAGGGAGTGTGACATTCATGTTTGGGATTGGAATAGATATGGTTGAGCTCTGTTAGGCCATCATTACTGCCACCTTATAATGCTATTTTGCATACAGTTTATTTCAACTGCTTACATCAAAAAAACACATAACTGTTTGGCCAATACACCCAAATGAACTGACAAAGAAAATGCACATGCCTGTATTGCCTTTGCCAGCCAGCAGCCTGGAGGAGATACTTAGTCATTCAAAACCTTGCAAAACATTTGTTTTTGCTACTTTTTCTCTCTCTTCATTCACTGTCACTTGACCACCATTCCACTCTCTTGTTCTGTCGTTCCTTCTCTCTCTCTCTCTCTCTCTCTCTCCCTCTCTCTCTGCATAGCCTACAGGTTCACTATATGCTGCTCCCTCACTTCATTCACTGTCCAGCTTGCTAATCTTAGCATCCTACTGTGGCCATGTTCACTCCAATCACAGTTGGAAAAATCGAAGATGTGTGTTGCATTTTTTGAGACTTAAGACACTGCTGACAAGGAAGTTAACAGAACACAGCTTTTTTATTTTACATCTGGAAAACACAATTTGTAGGCCAGCGAATCTCTGCAATAATCCATTTATAACTGTGTTTCATCACATTTTACATTTATCATCCTTTGCATTTCTAAACATTGCACTGTTTTGACGGGTTAGCGTTGCTAGTAAGCAAGCAGTGGTTAGATAGCATTAATAAACAACAAACAGAAACAAAAATTCTACACCGTTTTTGAGATGTTTATTTCAAATAAAGTTGCAGAAAAGTGGAAAACTGTGGCTGTATCTTTTGCACTTGTAAAGCAGAATGAACAAATTCACCTTGGCAGGGAAACAAGGAAGCACTGAAATCTGATTGGCTGTTGACAGCTGATGACTGCAAAAGTTGTGGCCCACGTTTCCTGGCCAGCGAGCTTGTTGACCATCCACACATATCAGACACACAAAAAAACTTTTGTCATCTGAGGCCAAATGAGGGACAATAACAACCCCATATGCTTCCAAACCAACAAACACAGGTGTGAACTGTAAACTTGGCCTAAGTCTAAAAAGCTAAGGTTCATTGCAAGGTACTGACAACAATATGCAGCCATACAGTCTTTGAGCGGCCATTCTGTCTGTGAGTCAATATGCTGATCCACAATAGCCACACCAAAGGCACATTCAAGAGCGACACTGTGAAGTTAAGTATGTCTTTGAGTTCATTTGGAAGAGAACCATGGCATGCTGGGGAGGCTGCCATTGTGGTGGAGTGTATAGGCTCTGTTTTGGAAGTCTGCAGCAAAAAGAGGCATTGTCTCTCTCTCTTTCTCTCCCTCTCTCTTTCTCTGTGTGTGTGTGTGTGTGTGTGTGTGTTGTGGGAGAGGGAGAGGATTAAATGTTGAATAGAGTGGGCACAGAGTTTGGAGAGTGATGACTAGGTCAGATACAAACAGAGCCACTGTTTTTGTTTCATATTCTCTCTTTCCCAAGCTTTTTACCTCCTTCTCACCCTCACCCAGGGCTGTCACCCACCCAGCCAACTGACCAACCAGCTAGCCAGTCAGGTAGCCGACCAGGGAGCAAACCAACCAGTGAACCAGCCAGTCAGTCAGCCAATGCAGGCAAGTGTCTCCCTCATGCTGCCAGCTCCCTGTTTTCTCCCAGCGGCTCCAGTGTGGGATTGTTTACAGCTCTTTTTATAGTCCAGTGAATAAGCCCTTATTTTCTCCCAATCTACTCCTGCTGGGAGAGCCAGCCCAGACAGTGGGAAGTGGCCCTGGGAAGTCGTAATTATATTTGGCAATGTGCACAGAGCCAAACACACACACACACAAGCACACACACACAGACAAGTGTTTAAAAACAATCACGGGCATGCACAGAAATACACAAGTGAGAGACAGCGAGCGCACACACGCAGTGCAAAGTGCTTCTGTGCGGTTATGTGTGCATGCAAGATTGCACATACACCTGAATTTATACCCTTGTAAAAAAAAATGCACACACAAAAACACAGCTACATACCGCCCTCCCACACTCCAACACAGAAAAACACAGCTTGCACATCTCTAAATGCGCTGCGGCTCCTCTGCAGCCCTATAGCCCAGCTTGAACCTGCCTCTCTCTCTCTGTCTGAAACATATGTTTAACAAGCACTCTGGCCCATTTGGCTGACACCCTCCAAGACGTGAGGAGACTCAGAGGGCTATACTGAAAGATCATGGGATGCGTGAGGACTGCATATCTATTGCCTGCTTTGGCGTATTGCCTTTCCACAAGCCAACTGCTTCACACCGAGCCCACCAATTAGAGTCCCTCCTCTGTCAGCTCCCTCAAAACCAGCTCAGTTTCTTCAACTTTCGGTAGCTTTCGACAGGTGTCTCAGTGGAAAATACCTTATCCTCCTAAAAAATAAAATGATGATATGTGCTTTGTAGCATGTGGTTTATGCAGAGCATTCCCTGCTGAAGGCGTCTCACAATGCAATAAAATGGCCTGAGATGATCTGCAAATGTGAGTAACTATTGATTTGGCCCTAACATGCTGCTTCCACCCATAAGCACTGACATGGTGACTAGAACTGATAGTGAATCTATCCTGCATTATGTATTAATTACCTGATTGTTTATTCCTTATAATGGCTGGAAGTACAAACCTTGATTTGTACAAACAACTCCTCTTGGGGCGGAACAACAGTGTAGCAGTGATGCACAAGCACACGCAATTAAAATGGGGTCTTTCACTACGATGACAGTTACCTGTATGTACACTCCAGTAGAGCTCGCGTTACTGTGATGGGAGATTTAACTGATTTGTCAGAAGTCGTCCGGGTGTCAAATGCTCGAGTGAGGCTCATAGTGAAATAATGGGAACAGCGGGTGGAATCATTTTGCCTCTTTCACCACCGGCAGTTCCAGGGGTCCTCTTAAGTGCTCTTTATGTCTGTGCAACTTGTGTGAACTCGCTGTAATCCACTTCTATTCACACGCGCAATTCAGCTTTTCAGCGTAACAACATTAAATGAGATGAATAGGCCATCAATTGCGACACAGAAAATTTGCGGTGGAGGGCAGCACACAGCTCGGGCTGAAAATTGTTCTGCTGCTACAATTGGGTAAAAATGGAGTGTATTCTCCTTCTCTCATCCCCAGTTTTCACTTGTATTTTTTTTTTTTTTTTTTAACAAAGAGGCTCCGGTTAACGTTAAGGCATAATAAATAGAGCCCTATGAGAAACAAATTCAGAGAATCTTTTCATATTCAGCTGATGTTTTCAATGCACAATAGCTATGGGGGAGGAAGGATGGGGGGAGGATCATGGCTCTGCAAAGAAACCATTGGAGCTCCACAGGAATCCCATTTATCTGCGTGTGTTACTCGAATGCTGTTATCATAGCAATGTCTGCCTCTGCAAATGTGAGTTAACATGGCCAAGCAAGCTTGATTTTTTTCCTGTTATACTGTAAATGCTTCAACAACGGGCATGATGGTGAATAATGGTGAATAATGCAACATCAGTGACTGCCTCTGCAAAAGCAATCTTCCCAGGTTAAGTGGACGTTTTTATGAGCAACATAACCAGTACAACAGGTCAGTGTAGCACAAAATATGGCGGATCGTAAAGAGCAGTTGTCTACTAGCATACCAGTAGTTAAAGTTTCTGTAAGATGTATGGTTTTACTCGTTTATAAATCATATATCCTAATAAGCAATCATAAATTACATCTCTTAGAGCTTGCAATAACAGCTCTCACATTTTGAGAGCGGCTAAACTGATTTAATCAGGGGAGACAGCCATGAGAGACACAAATGAAAACACCCACTGTCTTCTCTTTCTGTTTTCTGGACTACTACTCTTGCCAAGATTGCCAGTTACCATCAATCAAAGCAACAAAGGGTCAAACTAATTGGAATCCCATCTGTGTCAATTGATTAACGTCTGATTGCGGTGTGATGTGGATGAATAGCACATGACATGGTCAGCTTGGCAGCTCCTGGACATATCTCTGTCGAATCCTGCAGATAAGCAACAACCTGAGGTGATGCACTGCCAAAAAAAAAAAAAACATCTCCATGTTGTCAAGCTATTTTACTCTCATTTTAAATCTTAAACTATTTCTTTCCTTAAAACAAGAGGCAGATAAGTAGCAACCCAAGGTGATGATTTGCAAAAATTATATTTGCCATCTTAACAAATTTAGTTCCATCTTGAGTCTTAAATATAATTTTCCTTGATGTAAATGAAGAAATCTACTCGCAGGGATCATTCCTTCTGATGCTTGTTTGATTTCACTTGTTTCAAGAATTTCCTAGAGACAAGTGGCTGCGCCTTGAAACAGAACAGAAGCTGAAATAAATTTAATGATCCAGAAATATGTGAAATTATCTTACCCGAATGGAAGATTTCTTTTAAAGAGAAAAAAATCTACAGTATGGCCTCAAGACTCACTGCTTGAGTATACTTTTGACAGGATGAATATTTACTTTTCAAATACAGAACTGCATTTGATGGATATGTGACTGAGCAGAGAGACTTGATTTGATTTGACAGCTTTCTTAGCTGATGCTGAGCTATGATTTAATTTTATTTAACACAGCAAAGCAGGAGTCAAACCTGGGCTTGACTGCAATAGCACAATGTATTGAGCATTGAGAGCAATAATGCAGTATAAAATAATGAGGTGCTATCCTCTGACATAAGATAGTTTGGAAAATATGCAGTGCACTATTTTCAAATCTGTAATTCCAAGCAATATATGTGAAAATGCTTTTGTAAAATATGACACATTATTATAAATGATTACACTAGCAATTTGATAGGCCAGGTGCATAATTTTCTGTCACATCAAAAACAAAATGTGATAAAATTAGATAAATTATTCTTCAGATCAAATTGCAAGAAAGGCTGCGCTGATAATTTTATACAGAGAGAATGACACCACAAAGATGACAATGACAAAAAAAGTGGTAAACCTGCAAATTAGTTGGGTGCGCTAATTAGAATAAGCCTCCATATGCTCTAATATTAACAACTGATTGCTGTTCTGCAACCCATTATTACCCGAGAAGAGGAGAAAAGTAATTTAAAAAAGACAAATGCAGGAAACAACATGTCCTGACTTTGAAAAAAAAAAATAATAATAACAAGAAAGAGATTTGCATATTAAAGCACTCACAGACACTTACAAACTGGAGATGCTGTGTTGTGATAACAAAGTGAAGCTGAAAGGTGAGACAGATGAGGGAACGGGGCGGGACGGGGTGCGTGGGAGAAAAAGGAGGGGGAGATGGATGGGCTCACCCCAGGTTGGAGGGTGAGTCAGGGGGCAAGTATGCAGTGGATGCTCCCTGATTCACCCTGGTACTGGCTAGTGACGAGGCCTGGGATCCATCTGGCTCACCCCCTTTTACACTATCTGTGGCTGGGGGAGGAGAGGTTAGGTTAGGGCTAGGTGTGTTTGTGTGGGGGGGTGAGCGCTGGGGTTGATGGGTGTCGGGGAGCGGTATGCTGACAAAGAGAGGGAAAGCTGGATGATGGGAAATAGGGCGCACAGTGTGCAAGTGTGTGGAGTGGGGGTGGAGCAGGAGAGATAACCTGGTGAAGTCCCCAGTGAACCGGTACAAGCTTGAATTCTCTTCCATACACAGACAGAAAAAGAGAAACCACAAACTTCTGCCTTAATGGGTCACAGGTGGTCGATAGGTACATGTGCAAACACACACACACACACACACACACATACACACTCTATCCTGGTCTATTTAGACAGCCAGTCAACACCTGTAAATGATTTGCAGAGACCTCTTCGCTCTGGTCAAGGTGATGGAATGATGGAGACAAGGTGTGAGGAGGGCCATTCTGTGTCTGCAAGATAATATATGGTGGGGGTTTACTGAGGGGGAACACTTCAGCCTCATCCTTAAAGACAGAATGAGCAAGATTTTCCAAAAAAAAAATAAAAATAAATAACAATAATGTATAGACTCATACACAAATAATCCCTCTCAATCATCACTTATGATCCACTAGAGGTGTGTGTTGGTGTGTGTATCTGCAGAGATCCACAGAGAGATTGATACAGATATTGATGTACTCGGGACGCTTCTGGGTGTCGGCCTGTGGGCGGTGGGTGTGTAGCTCCCAGCCAATAACAGCGTGCAGAGACTTGATTTGAATGGGAAGCGAGGTGAAGCGCCAAGCGGACAAAGCTCGCTCCACAGCGAGAGTGAATGTGGGGTTGGCTTTCACCTGCAGGCGAGCAGTGAAGGAGAGGATGAGGATGAAGAGTGACGCGGTGCCGGGGCCAAATGTTTCATTGGATGACGACAGAACATTTGACGCACTGGGCGGTTGTTTCGTTCCACCGCCATCCTAGGAAATGAAAATGCGCTGCCAGCGGTTAACTTTGAACATTGTGTTTACAAACCACAACCAACAAATCCAACTCATTCTGCCTTTAAGAAAACATGGCTTCTCTGCTTTCATAGCACAGCTGAAAAAATTCTTTATACAGTGATACTTTGCATACACTGCTTTTCTCATTTTTTAGGAGGAAGAAGACAAGGAGCGACAACTGGCTATGAGTTTTCAGCATTTTTCAGCAAAAAACATTAATAGACTGGGAAAAGTGCCAGCATGTACGGCAGTTCGTGTTGACTACGTTAATACAGAAATAATAATTATAATTCTAGTCATAATCTTTATGTGTATGCCACTTTCCAAATGAGAGTTACATTGCACTTTACAAGACAATAAATAGAAACAAGAAAAACAAACTGTAAAAGGCATATAAGCAAAGCAAGACACATAAAAGAGCAACTAAAAAGGGAGGCTAAGGGCAATCAATAAAAGCTCATTTCATAAAAGCAGGTCTGTTAAAAGTGAATTATTATCTGCACTGATGAAGCTTTTGTCTTGTTTGTTTTACATTAAATTAATAATTAGGATGTTATACAGTACATTTACAGCATGTGTCTGTGTATCTGTGACCCTGGACATGTCCACACCCCCTAATTTGCCTGAAGCGGTGTGTTTCAATGATGTTTTTGGGTGAATCTCTTGATGCTTTGGGCTCCACAAGTGGTGAGAAGGGTTTTGGCTTTCGAACACAGAGAAATCATAACCAACATCAATGGCAGGAAACAGCTCACAAAGGTAAAGTCAAGCTAAATGAGCAGCAGAACCTGTCTGATGCACGAGATGGACAGCTTGGCAACACAGTGGTGTGTCTGCATGTGTGTGTGCGTGTGGGTGGGTGTGTGTAAGTAATGAGAAGGCCACAGGTGCGTATGCTCTAATCCCATCATTAAAAGCAGGTCTGGTACACATAGATATATCACACACACACACACACACACACACACTGTTCTCACATGTGTATCAGATTCAATGACATGTAGCCACTGTGGTGTGTGAGCTGGTGCTGCACTAGACCAGTCTGTGTCTCTCCCTTTGTGAGTGTGTGTGAGTGTGTGTGTGTGATATGGGAGGATATTTAGAAGTCAAATGCAAATATCATAGTAAGGCTTTTTGTCTTTGGAGAGTGGACACCTGTGCAAACTGCTGTGTCACTCGATGTGTCACTGCGTGTGTGTGCTCAGCCCAGACAGCTGCCTGTGAGCTGATGTTGACTCGGCAACAATTTGATTTTTTTTTTTTTTTTTAAATACACAAAGAATTAGAGACTTTTTAAGGTTGACTTCCACCACAGCTTTACTCTAAGTGTTCTGCCAGTAACTGACAATGCTATTTTTAAACATTTTAATCTCAAACATCCTTGAGTGGATAATCTCCAAAGGATCATAATTAGCTGTTGTTGTTTTTTTCAGTAATACAATTTTTGTGTCTGAAAGAATGCTGTTTTATCTTATTGAGCTTTTAAACCAAAGCATTACATACGTGCCTGACAAGCCACAAAGTAACATAACAATGTTCCATGGTATACAAAAGACACAAAAATACTTTAAATGCTCCCTCATTAGTAGCTCTGTCCACGAGAAAGACTAAACAAACTACCTGGGTCCTACAGTATTAATTGTGAATTGATAATTGTGTGCTTTTATTTGCTTTGAATAACTGAGGGATGAGTGGCAGCAGGACTAGAAAATTACAGGAAAATGTTTCAAAGTTAATAAATCTGACTTTTAACATTACAGTATCTTAATTGTTCCTGGTTGTAAACCTAACCCATCAGGAAGAGTAAGCCTTTAAAAATAAATTCATTATTCAAACTATCCCTGCAGTATTTGACCCAATTCAGCAATGAACATCCTCTGTACTGGTTATATTACAGTGGCCAATAGTGGGAAATGTTCACAACAAAAAGGACATCAGACTGATGCACCATGTAATTGAATGGCTTTAAAGTACTTGTCCAGACAACTGGCTGCAGTGAAGATGACTTTGAAAACTAGCCATTGCCCGCTGTCTCACAGATGCTACTATTTGACAAAGTATTTTCTGCTGCCATACATCTAGAATGACAGAGGTGGGGAGATAAAAACCAGAAACCAGAGAGAAGTTCTCTCTGAATGGGCCTCTTTCTTCCTCTCAACTCCCTCTGCCTGAATGATATCTACTCTGACCTCTAGCGACCTCTGGCTTAAGGGGACAAGGCAGAAAAGAAAGAGAGAGAGTGGACAGTGGTGCACAAATAGAGAGGGGCAGTGTGTGTGTGTTTGACGGACAGAGAAAGAGAAAAGAGAAAAGGGAGAAAGAAAGAGCATGTGTGCGAGTGTCTGCTCTCCTTTTGCCCCCGGGGTAGGGCTCTGGTGGCTCTCCTCTTTCTAAATCAAGCAGGAAAGGGCACCACCATGATCTTTGACAGCCATTAATGACCCTTTTACTACCTTGAACACGTTCCAGGGTGCTGCTCTGTCTTTCTTCTGTTCTGTCAGCGAGGCTTGCCGGGGCTGGTTCTCATGCCCTGGCTAGTGTACACGTTCCCTGAGGACCACCGTGTGATCACATCAGTCCAGAGCCCGCACTCAGGTAAAGGAAGGGAAGGAGAGTGGAGCAGGTTTGTTCTAGTGTCGGACATGTGCAGGTAGACACTGACCAGCGCACACACAGACCCTGTTCACACTGTCTTGGTGATCCAATCACAAGTAGACAGTGCTAAGTACAGGTGTGAACAGGTTCAATGTGTCACTCAAACCACATTTGGAGGTGGCCAGGGATGCACTGGGCCATCAGGTTTAGGTTATTTTCCTCTGCTGTTTAAATTGTTCATATTTCTATTTTTTATATATTCCTTGTTTATAGTGTTTATATTGCTTGCTGCTATTTATCATCTGTTTATACTGTAAATTTCTTTCTAAATTTGCACATTGCCTACATCTATGCAAATTGTATACATCTATGCACACGGTTTTTTGCACATTGTGTACTTAGATCTCTAGTGTCATATTTTATTCTTTATTTTTTATTTTTTTATTTAATCTTGTAATCTGTGGATACTGCTGAAAACTGTGAATTTCCTTCAGGATGAATAAAGTATCTATCTATCTATCTAACTATCTATCTATCTATGTGACATTTGTAGTGTGCACACTAATGCATCAGCAGCAATGTGAAACAACCCCCTGGTTTCAAGCAAAGAACATACTGTTGGCAGTGAAGGTCAAATTTGGATAATTTTTTTTTTTTTTTTTCGCAGCAAGGTGACAGCATCTTTGTCAGGTAATCCAAGTAATAGAGAAGTTGGCTACAGCTATTTTGTGAAAGGGCCAGAGATGTGGAATAGGAATGGTGGGAAGATGGGGCAGATAGAGACAGCATGGAATATAAAGGTGAACAGAAAAAGGGGATAGGAGGGAGATAGAGTGAGGTACAGATGAATCAAAGTAAGACAGGACTGGAAAGAAGTCATTCTGATGGATCGGAGGTCGATCACAAATCCAATACGAAGTGGCCACTGGAGACACGTTTAACATGCAGGGTCTTAAATCCACAGACACACGTGCAAACTGGTACATAACTGCGGATGTGCACACAACACGCACACCAATGCACATTTCCGCAAGACTTGGAGTGTGTTCTGGCTCGTTACCCCTGTGCCATGTGGTATCTGTTTGGATCTGCTTCACTCAGAAAGAAGGAACAAGTGAACAAGACAGAGAGATGAAGTGAAAGATTGATGACCACCATCTTCTTTGACCATGTATCATCTGGCATCCTCCGTATTGCCAAAACACAGTGACTGCTGCTTCAGCCTGTTAAAATGTCACTGCTAATGATGCAGGTTACGCCACTAATGTAACTAATGTGTTCTTCCTAAAGGGTTTTGGTATCCTGCCCAGGTCAGCCCAATGCCTGTAAACACTAATTTCTGTTAAGTTAGTAAGATTGGCTGTGTTTCCACTTTGGCGCAATTCAGCATCCAATTTGAGGGTTAGCTTTAAGCAAAAACTTGAAATCAATTTATGTTTTACCACTAGTTTGTAAGTGATTTCCTTTGCTGACAAATGCTAAGCACTAAACTGAAACAGCCTTTATGTCACAGTGGAAAGAGGGCGACCGCTGCCCAACTTAAACAGACAATACCTGAACTTTTTCAGCCAGATACTGTACTGATCAAAGGAGCTGATTATTGAGGAACATTCCCAGGAACTCCACTGCTTCTTGAACGTACCCATCCATACATGAGCAGCCTCTGGAACAGTGCTTCACATTGAGGGAAAGAGAGTGGGAGACAGTGATAGAGAGAGAGTGGAGATCTCCTTTCTTAGCCAAGTAAACCCACAACCTGTTGGTGTTATTCCCACAGGTAATTCCACGCTCACTTGTGCATGGCCAAGCACACCATTGAGGGAAATGCAGCAAATCTGCTCTGTTTCTCGGAGGTCTCTCCTTGCTCACTAGGTATCACTTTTGTCTGATATTGTTTCATATACTGAGGGGCAGAGAGCAGAATGAAATGAACCCGGACCAGGATATTTTAAAATGGTGTCAAATATCAGAAGTATTTCATGTGGATGTGACTTTTAGGTCATTTTCACATCTACTGTGTTTAGTGCAACAAAACTGTGGTGCGTTTATCCTCTTGGTGTGGTTCATTTAGATCGGTGAGAATACCCTAATTCAATCCTGGTGTTCAAAAATTAGTCCCAAGCGAACTCTGGTGTGGCTCATTTGACGTGAGAAAGGTAACCTCAACGGTGTGAATATTGGGCTGAAAAAGGAATTGCTAAAAGCAAAAGGCCAAGAGAGGAGATCATACTTCCATCTGCACTCACACAACTCATGGGAGTACCCTGACCTCATTGCCAACACCAGGAGAATACTGCTCTTCTTGAAAGAGGCTCACACCTCTTTCATTAACAAGGTAAGCTTCTGTGACTTTAAAGAGCAAGAAAATGTGATGTAAAAAAAAAAAAGTCCCACTGTACAGGTTTTTAAGAAAAGGTGTAATTACTATGATGTGTTCTGCAGCACTGTTGTGCTCATTTATTTTATTCATTACTATTAATCAGACGTGGGGGTTGAGAGGTGGTCAGACTGTATCGTGCAGGTTGCTTGGTCAGATACTAATCTGAGCAGACAATGCCTTAGTCACTGAAGCAAATTTACCGAAATTTAACGCAGCAAGCCGAGGCAGCTTTTGTTGGCTCAGTAAATCGCACTTGAAAGGCAAAACAAACGTATGCCCAGCAAGATCACCCTCAGAGAATTCAGCAGAAGTACCTAATAGTTATTAGCCTAAAGTGCTAACAGAGTCTTCAGCGCTATCCCTTTCAATTTATCTGTTTTGTACAAGAGGTCTGGTCCTCAGGTGAGTCAGTCTCAAGTGGCTGTAAGTTGGATGGTTTACTCAGGGTGTTGACTCTCCTGGGAACTGAGGGATAGTATGTCAGCTGTTGCTTCCTGCTTTAGCCAGTAACAGGAACTGGCTGTGTTCCAATGTGTGTGAGTGTGTGTGTGTGTGTGTGTGTGTGTGTGGCTGTCAGACAGAAGACTGGGCAACAAGCCCAGGTGCAGCCGAGCCCAGGTGTTCCTCTATGAAGAACACAATGAGTGTGTGCAAACATGGAGGGACAGACAGGCAAATGGAGAGGGATTGGTATCAGAGAGCACACCTGTTGAGCACCTGCCCCATCGGCACACTGGTTATAGATGTGGCAGTTGTAAACACACACACTCCTACAAACACACACAAACACACGTAGGCAAATATCCAAATTTGCACATGCACATTTCTTTCAAATCACAAATATTGCAGAGCCAACAGGCCATCAGAACCGTTTGTGATATCAATAAACAATTCTGCTGTGTCATTATGTCATACGCGATGATCACATATCAGATAACAGATTTCTGGAGACCTCCAAACTTCCAACTGCTCAAAACTTTTCCAGCACGTTCTCTCTGCCCTCTATCCCCTAAAAGTATATCATCTTTGTCTCCTCTCCCGCTGTGTCCCCCGGTCTCTGTCATTAAGCAGCGCATCAGGGATTAAGAAGGCGATGGGAGGATGTGATTCGCAGCTGAATCCACTAAGTCTGGTATTACCACACACCTCACAAAGCACGGGGGAGTTTCTAATCCACCACACAGCACAATCCTGCTAATGCATTCGTATCAGAGGCATGGAAAACCGAGGCGGGCCAAGAATTAAACGTGAAAATATCACTGCCCTGTGCACAGCTAATGTGGTCATGTTTGTTGTCTAATTGAGATCAATGAATTTATTTTGGCTGGTTGGTAAGTAGATCATTTGCAAGACAAAGAGCTGTATGAAAAAGAGCAAAAATATAAAGACACGTATGAGGTTAATGTTACAATGAAGATAAAACATTACAGAAGATTCAAAGCCATGCAGAACAATGAAACATTTTTCATTTCACCCGACTGTTAGCTGAAACACTAGAGACGTTTGTATGTCACCATAACACAAAGAGAATCAGCTGGCACTGCTCTGAAGCAGCCTTCTCCGAAATGTCTGGAATTAACAGAGTCCCAAAAAAGACCAAAAAAATAACCATTAAGTTACTCCAACCAGCATAACGCGGGCTCTCTGAAGCCAAACAATTGCACTGTGGGTCCAAAAGTCCAGTATTCACCTCATTATCTCCTAGATTCTCCTCACTTGTTCTCCACGGAGCCAACTGTCAGCAGATGCTGTCTTCAAATGCTGTTGGAAATATTATAATTATGGGTAGAGCTCACTTGAATAACCCAACAAAGTGGAAAATAGAAAGGCAAAATTTGAATTTTACATGATCCTTAAGATGCCATGATGTGACATCCTCAGTCTTTGTTCATTTTTTTTTTTTTGTGCATAACAGCTTTCAACCAATAAACTTCAGTGAATCATCAGCTGAACATTTTGTCATAATATTAAACCATAATAAAGGATAATGTAGTTGTTAGATCATAACATCAGCATCACACAGAACAGGAGAGACCGACAATCATGTGCATATTGCAACATGTCAAAAATCCTCCTTGCTGGTTGCATAATAATCTCCACCGCATAATAGAGAAGTTGGAAACTTTCGGGATATTGTCACAATTCAATAATGAGTCAGTGCAACTAAAAATGTATCAAGTCACCCAGTATGAAAGAGAAACCTTTGTCTGATAATGTCTTAGAACACCAGCAGTGTGTACATCAAAGCACCTCACACTATAGAAACCTATTTATTTTCACCATAAAACGACAGCAGAATTGGAGGAGCAGTCATAGAGATGTAGCAAAGCAGGGAAGCAATGAGAGTGGGAGGAAAAAGGGAAGGTGGCAAGAGAGCGAGAAAGGGAGGAGACATTATGTGTGAGACTAGCAGTACTTTGTGACATGCATCATCAGTCCTGTCTTCTCACTATATCTCCCTAATGGGAGCACAGCAGTGTATGTGTGTGTGTGTGTGATAGGGACCGATGAGCCTCCCTGTCAGAGACTTAAGAGAGGCTGTGTGTGTGTCTGTGTGTGTGTGTGTATGTGTGATAGAGATAGGGACTAAATGAGCTCCTGGCGGGACTGACCCTCCTCACTTCTCACCGGTCCGTCAGAGAGACTGAGCGCTCCAGTGGAGCATGGCCACAGGCACGGCGCTGAATACTGAGGACATAGACACACACAGACACACACACTCCAGAGAAAGGCAGACACACCAGGCTGTGGATGTTCGTAAACACACAACCAAAATACTGCAGTGAACGCCTTCTACGAAAATACTGCAAGCTCACTCACTATGACTTCACCAAGAAAAAAAAAAAAAAGTAATATATTATACCATCATGCAAAAAATACACCAAAGACAATGTGAGGTTATTTTCACATAACGTCATGGAATGGTTGGAAAATATGATAAATTACCTGTGTTTGTTTATGTCAAATGCAAATACCATGCAGCATGAACCAAGGCCAGGCCTAGCGTGTGCTTGTGTGTGTGGTGCTGGATTTCTTTACAGGCGTTTGACCAGCAGTCATGATTATGATTCATGTCTTTGTAAACAGCCATATATGTATGAGAATGTGTCTCACTGTCTAATATCAGGGTGTGGGAAAGTACAGCAATGTTACATATTGTGTGTGTGGGTGTGCTGCTGTGCTGGTGTGTGCGTGTGTATGTGTGTGTGTGTGTGTGTGTTTGTGTGTGAGTTGGAGCCTAAGTATAATTACTCTTGGTGACATACCTCACATGACTAATGAGTGGGATTCGGGCGCACGGCGGTTAGCCCATTTGTCACAGAATGGTAGGTAAGGCTTCACTGCCTTCATCTCCAATGAAATGCTGTTAAGGTCACGCTAAACGCTAATACAATGCTAGCGCTTGATTAATTTCCTGTGTTTGACGCGCTGCGAATAGAAGTCAATGGATCACCGTCAATTAGCACAGATGTGTGAAATGATGTGTTCGTAGGTCATGACACGTTTTGTTGATGTTTTGGATGACTGTATGTGTTCGAAGCAAAGTTCAGCTGAAGGGAATCCATCTGCACACACAGTGCGCTCATATACAATTACTGGACGGGCAAAGAGCAACAGCACACATAGAGAGACTCACACGTCCAGTTTCAACCCGATCAAGCATGTCACTGGGGACAATCCTGTACTTACACCCTCACAGATGCACATGCATACAAACACATTGATCGTCTTATTGAAGGCTATAACATGCAAACCAATGTAAAACTCAATAGAGTCAATAGATTTTCAGTGTTTATCGTACATGGGTAATAAGGCAGCTGTGTTGCTCATAATTTAGAAATAACAAAGCAACAAATCAATAATATGCCATGTTTTCCCTCTTTAACAGCAAAGCATTATTATTCATTCATAAACATTCAGGAGGGATAAAGTAACTACATGACTTGCATTTAACAAGGAAGTCTGAACATCCATGTACCGCATGGATTTGTTATGGCAAAACAAAACAATCATTTCTATATAGCCTGTCAAGCTTTGCTGCCAATATTGTTGTCCAAATATAAAATTTACAGTATTTTACATGCGTCAACACAGTGTTCACTCTGCAATGTAAAGGCTTTTGATCTGCTCAATAATATGAAAATGATTGCTGCTGGTTGTGCAAAAGATGACTGGCATTTCAGGATATAAAGGGATTAAATTGTTTAATAGTATTAATTGGGGAAAAAGGAAACAAATAGTAATGTATAGCTCATTTCATTGCTCATTGTAATTTTATCACAGTGCCGACACCAATAACCAATATTTCAGTTCATAGTTAATGAGAGCTCGCACAATGATGTTCTGTCAAGCGAAGTTCATGAAAACTGAGTGTCTCTGAATCTTCTATTTTTACATTTAACAACAATTAACTGATATTCATTGCAAAGAGATGCAGATGTGTTTTTTAAAGCAATTTAATGAGAGAAAACAGAACAATCAGTCAATAAAAAATGACAGTATCTGGTAACTGAATCATAACAGCGTGTGACAAAGTGTGGAGAAAAATGATTACATATCATTTAAAACAATTCATTAAAGCACCAGTCATTACACTGACTGAGGAAACTGTTAGCATCTTGTCTCGCTAAACATGACCCTGAATAAATAGGTTGTGCTGCTAGTTCATTTTCCCATTGTGCTGATGTCAGAGCCCTTTTGGTTGTAATTGTGACCCTGCAGATAACAGGTGTCATGTATGAAGGTCTATTAGGCCAGGATATCTATTGTTACACATGTGAGTGACTCACAGTGGTGGAGGAGGGGTCTGAATGTAGCGTGGCCAGATAAAACGCTCTGGCTGAGGGTATGGAGCATGCTTATCATAATGGCTTCTTTGACAAGTACTCTTTTTTTCCTAGGGGGCTGGAGGTCATGGGAGAAAAGGGAAGGAAAAAAAAGGCAGAAACCATAAGCTCAAAATCTGTCTCAGATTTCCAGAGTCTTATGTCACTCATGAAACATTATCAGGCAGATATAAATCTTTTTATCTCGAAAAAAGAAAGAAAGAAAGAAAAATAAAAAAGAAGGGAAAAAAAGACAAAAATATGTAAACATAAAAGGTCTGATTTCTAACTTATGCAAACTCCACTGGTTAACTGATTAAATCATGAAAAGGAATCACATGGATATTTTAACAAATGGTCCAGAGTTGGCCTTATAGACCTAACACCCAAAAGAAAAAAGTATCTTTTTTACCCACAACACTGTATTAAATGTTTCATAGAAGTTGTATTGCTCTTGCTGCTTAGCGTTTAAGTGTGCTGTGAGCAAAACAGAGTGAAAAGTCAATTTGGAACAGAGTCTCATTATATTTGCCTGAAAAGCATCTACAATTTCAAACACAATGAGAACAAAGAGTAAGGACTAATATAAAAGCCGGTGGCACTGCGCCGCTTTGCTAACAAAGAAACTCGGGAATAGTGGAAGCACCGGGAGTCAAACAGCTCATGGAAGGTCAGCGTGCTTTTACTTTTCGCTGCACCTTGCTGGCCTAGCGCGCAAACAGCAAAGCGGCGAGATAAAATGGCATTGATAATCCTTCATGTTCCATTATATAGACACATCAAGTCCTTAAGGGGACAACAGCACATTCAGTTGACAAGGACGAAAAAGCATCAAGGTGTTCTTTATGGGAGAGATGTAGGCTTCCCTCTATTCAGGCATCACATCACATCTTTGTGCTTTCCATTGAAATGAAAGAGCCAGATCACATTTGTAATGCTAATCCTACCAATTGCAGATGTGTATCTCTGTTGTGCGTGTGTGACGGCTGGAACATGTTGTTCTATATTCTGCACACATGTTCAATCAGAACGAAGGGCTTTGTGGATTCTAATCTCACACTTTGTGATCTGCAGATATCTGGGAGGAGAGGTTTGTGCATGGGAATGCGGGGCTAGTGATTGTCTGGATCTGCCGAGAGGTTCAGCAGGAGATTTACATTTTTCTATTAGCGAAGACAACAGTGGGACGTGACTCCACAGAATATGATTATCAGAGCCCTCTCTTGACGAGTTTGGAAGACTTCAAAGAGGCCAGTTCTGTTTGCTGAATGTAACATTTTGTTGCAGGTTTTACCCAGGTGCCATCAACTTTCTCCAGCAAGAGAATTTCCATCTCCATTCTCACAAAAACATTATTACTCTTGTCAGACAAACAAGGCCATTTCTTTATGAATGCTGAACCATAGTATAAATAAGATCAACCTAATAATGATAACACTTATGTCACACTGCCATAAGACTAATATTCAACAAATGAAAGGAATGATGATGTTCAGTAAATCAACAGACACAAAAAATATAAATCTCAAAATGGCTTAAGACTTGGGTTGACTGATGCATCGCGTCATTCCCCTGGACAAGCAGCTCATCATCATCATCGCGTCAGCAACAAGAGTGTGCACCACTCCGTTTATGGGAAAAAAAATAAATAAAAGGTTTCCACCAAGTCCAGGTTTTGACAAGGCCTCTGTGTATTTTGGGACTTCCCAGATGGCTCGACGTCCCCCTCTCATCTTCATCTACTGAGTTTCGAATAACAGCGGTTGTTGTCATTTGTTGTCATGCTGTCCACCTATTAGTCCATATCCACATCCAAGTTAATCTCAGTGCTCAGATTGAGGTAGAAGAAGGCGTAGACGCAGAGCACGAAGAACAGGATCGCTGCAATGACCAGGATGCCGTCCTGAAGAAAAGAAGAGAGCTGCTTTCATGGATATTCTTTTGGAAAGAGTCTCAGCTATTTCCTAATCCTATAACACCTCTGAGTTGATCTAAGTGATCTCTAATTTATTCACCTTGTGCTACTCTTCTCAACAATGTACTGATTATGTCTTTCTCTGAACATGTGTGTGATGTACCATACTTGTACCTTTAAGTGGTTCTATTATTATTATATCTAGTATTTCTGCTTTGTTGGAGTGTTTGATCTACTGTTCTATTTGCTGCACATACCTTACTGATGTATGTGTCTTGTTGCCATGTCCCTATTGTCTTCCTTTTGATCTAAATTCACTGCTTCTTATGAAAGCCCTTCACTTCTTTATCTTCATGTATAAGAATGTATCCATTAGTAGCGTGTCTTTATTATCTTTTCTTGGTTAAATGTTAAAACAATAATTTCAAGGTTTGTTTGTGTGATTAAAAGATAAATATAATCATATGAAGGTGGAACATATATATTATCCAGGTAAGTACACATTTCCATGTAAACTGTTAAAAGTGAACTCAGACCATTTTAAAACAAACCACATCTCCACAGTAGATGATGTGAAAAACCAAACACTCTCAGCTGACTTGACAGTCTGACTAGAGGAAGTTATTTACTAAAGAAACACAAGTCAGGTGACTTTGGCAGCAAATATCTTGCTATATATTTGATTAACTATAATTGTATAAAATATATGTTGATGATTCAACATGTTAAGCCAGGTGAAAAAAAAACAGTATTTATTATTTCAAGTATTATACTGGCGATGAAAAGCCTCCCACAGCTGTCAAGAGAAACTGGAAAGCCACGAGGCAGCTGCCAAGTCAGGGCATGGGAAGTGAACTAAAGTGAGCCAGAAAAGGATATGACCTCTCTCAGTTCATTTTTCTCTTGATATTCTTTTTGGTCGACTTTTACAGAACAAAGATGCCTGCAGTTTAGTACAGTAAGCTGGGGTACTTTTTACACTCAAGCTTCTGTTAAGAGAGATATTTCCCAATAAATCCTGCCACGTAATCAAGTTTTTGTTTAAGATGTTACAATTAAGGGAACTTTTTTGATCTCTGAGGGGAAACTGGATCATTGCATATGAAGAGAGCAGATGAATACGCAGGCATTAAAAAGGAATTAAAGGATATGAAGAAAATGGCAATTTGATATAAAGAAAACTAAAAGCAATACTATAAAAATAACATATTAAAGAGAGATGTGTATCCATAGAAGCAGTATCTTATAGTGCAGATGTTGACATTTCAAAATCATGACCAGACAAGCAGAAGTTGGTGATTTGGGTGTTGGTTGTCTTGAATTTAAAATACCTTTTGGTTCACATTGTACCTTTAATGTGAACTATGTGTTTTCCCCAGTCTCATAGGATATTTATTTTGTGTTTAATCTATAATTATGCATAGTTTCCAACACAGAGTGGGCTGGTTTGGTGTGGTTCAGTTCACCCCATTGTCCCACATAAGTGAAAACTGTATTTGAATGGTGCAGCATGAAACATTTTTTGTTTCATTTTAGCTTTTCAATTGATGCAAACAGTCTAAGTTGGTGCATGCTGTGGGGTAAAATATTAACAATGTTTGAGTAAAAATAAATCCATAATTTAAAATATAAAATAATAATAATAATGAAAACCCCACCCAAGCAGTGAGTGACTACAGCATTACAATCAATTGACCACCCCGATCCTATCTCCAAAAACAAAAACAATCTCCACAGCTTCCCTGCTATTTCTACTGAGAAGTTAAACTTTCTTCCACAAAATGGCCTAATTTTTTAGATTTTTCCATTGGTTAATTGTCAAACAAATTGGAGGCTTTCCAGAGGAGTGGCATTCAACTTGAAATGGGAATTTGGAGCACTCGTTCATTACGTGGCGCTCAAACGATTACAATCTTCATCAGCTGGAGTTTCATTAGGCCCACTCAGAGTATTGAACAATGCCAGTTATTCTTTATCAAGAGAACTCATTAGCAGCAAACTTTCTAATCAACACTGGAGAGCTTGGAGGGCTTTAAAGGAGCGCAGAGTACATTCAGATTGGAGATTATTCAAAAAAGGAAATATTTGATTTGAACATGTAAATCAGTTTCATATGCAAACTGGGCCACAACAGCAGTGCCACATCAATTGAATTCACAATATGTAATTCTAATCCTGCAGAAAGAGAAGCAATGTTAATCCTTGACATATGATGCAGATTTCCACAGACATTTACACAATATCATATTTGCTCTATAGGGTAATACATACATATTTATAAAGATTGCATTTCCGGATTTTCTTTGAACTAAAATGTCTAATGTTTCATTAAAATGTCTTTTTATTGTCATCATTGGGTGTAGAAAACATGATGAAAGTGAGAGAGAATGCGAGAAACTGAAATTGTTGTTTTTTATGCAGAAAGAGGCTTGTTTGTTGATTTCTCCTGACTGAAAATGAATTTGGTTTTGCTGGGGAGGGATTAAAAAGTTTCTTTCACATGGGGCAAAACAATCAGAACACAGCCTCAGTTTTTATTCCTCCTGCCCCAGCTGACTAACCCTTCAAGCCTTCAAGCCTCCAACATGTATGTTTTTAGCAAGTGAGTGGTGTGTCTCATTTGCAACAATAAAGTTACTGTGGGGGGGGGTCGCACACCCAGCCCTGCTGGAATGTATTACTGCAGAAAAAACAGACCCTTAAACTCAATTTTATTCCAGTTATAGACTTTCAGGAAGTTACCAGTGTTGTGGATGATAAAGATAACACTCAAGAATAACACTAAATAAGAAAATCCTCATTTTCAACTGGGCTTACTGTCCCTTTAAGATACATGGGGAAAGAACAATTCAAACAATGTTTACTAATATTAATTTGAAATTTTCTGGCATAAATACAGGAGTGACAAGCTCAGGTGGAGTAAGGTGTGAGAAAATGAAAAACAGGAAAAATGGCCAACAAGAGGCAAAAGACAGACTTAGAGACAAAGGCAGAGATGCATGACAGAATTTTTTTTTTTTTAAATTACACTTACACACTGAGAAGATTTTAGTGATTGCCATGCACACAGTGTAAACACAGACAGCAGTGCAAATTCACTGGCCAAACTGCAGCGAGGAAAACAGAGAGAGAGAGACAGACAAAGAATGAAAAACAGGAGTTAACATTGAGAACGAGAGAGAAAACAAGTGAGAGATAAGGCTCAGCACAGGCGCGGGGGCTAATAATAATTCCTCCCTGATGAAGGGGTGGGGGTGGGGTGACTATTAAAAGGCGTCACAACGTCCACAGCTATCTGTGTACGCGCTGTAGTGCCTAGTCATCAGCAGCATTGGTCTTCATTAGCCTCAGCCCACATTTATCTACTTCCCAGCAGCCTCCAAACAGCTTAAAGTCCCTGCTTAATTGGAAAACTTTTAAATTTCATGCACTTTAGTTTCATATATTAACCGCCAGCAACCCACCGCTTGATTTACTTTTCTATTTTGCCCAGGCCTCAGAGAAAAGAGAATTGTTATCAAATCACAGGCGCGTGATTGTTTTATTTTTTTCCTTGTGTTCTTTTGCAACTTTGAAAAACATGACAAAGAGAAGTGTTTGTGATTCTGTCAACAGTGTCGTGAATGAAATGTGTTTGTGCTGTCGATGTAGGAAAGCCTTTAGGTACACCGCCACCGGAACAAAAAGATGCATGAACATGCATTCCAGAGAGTTCCCTGCTTCACCGCCTGGGTTTCAGTTTAGGACTCTGAGTCACAGGGAAAGAGAACAGCTGGTTATAGTGACTCCTCCATGAAAACAAGCTGGAGAGGGGTTTGGTGAAAACACTTGTGTTTTAGAAAGCCCCTGCACCTGACTGAGATCATTGTATTGGAGGAGAGTGGCCAACTGTGTTGACTCTTATTTTGTCTCACAAACACTCACACTCTCTCTCTCTCTCTCTCTCTCACACACACACACACACACACACACACACACACACACAGCCTCTCTCCCATGGCCACATTCTGATGGAGACCCCTGGATGGAACCCAAGCACATCATCATCTTCATCATGTGGCCCTCTCAGCACCGGCGGCAGCTGCAGCACACCCCGCATGCTGGGAGCTGGGTTTCTGTCACCCTGGCAACGAGCCACGGCTCAGCAGACGTCCCCTCATCTGGTGTGCCTTTTATTCTCCTCCTGGGTTTATTTGTGTTTGTGTGTGTGTGTGTGTGTGCGTGTGTGTGTGTGTGTGTGTGTGTCAGTGGTGGCCAGTCAATAGATGGTGATACCCTACGAAACTTAGATTAAATATATATATTTATATATATTTTAATATATTTTTTTAAAATCCATTCAAAAATTTACAACTACACTGTGCAAGTGCCGTAACTCAGCAATAAAACCCATTTCATTTTAAAGGGTCTACATAATTTCCAAATGGTCTCTACTGTCGTCTTCCACAGAATGGATATTGCTCCATTAGCTCACACTATAGGTGCACCTGTCTGCTGAAAGGATAGCAGCCATGGGCTTCCTTCTGCTCATTCATAGTCAGCCACTAGATGGCAACAGTGAGAGAAAGATCATTTGACAGGATCACCAAGTCAGTGACTACTACCGTTATAGCTAGCATGGCTAAATATGTTGTCTTAGCTTAGTACACTGTTTTGTGGTTGTGCTCAACTGTACAACGAATTACCGCAAAATCTATGACCTGACGATGGTGCTTTGATTACATCAGATACACTTTACCAAGTAAGATCTTTTTGCGTAAAGGAACTGCAAGTTAATACAATTTAATTTCTTCTGGCTAGTAAGCTGCTGCATATTTGACTGTCATGTATTGTTGGCAGTTTTCTTGTGTTTCTATTTTGTTTGAGCATTTACCATTCAAAGTAAGACTTAACTGCTCAAAGTGATTTTGACACATTTTGCATCAAAACAAATTATATTTTACCATCCTGCACAATGAAAGAATCACACGTGCGCATTTGTCTATGTCACATCTATGCAGTACGCGCCTGCACACTAAGCAACAAAGATTCAGTGTGTTTGTGTTTGTGGCTGTATGTGGGTGGCACATAGACAACAGCTATAACCAAACCAGCAGGGATACATTTGGGTTGTGGTTGGAAAGTAATCATTGTAGCTCTTCTGTCTTAACTGTAATTTATAACTATATAAGTATAATCATTAACTGCCAAAGATCTTACATCTTGCATGCACTTTAGAAATTAGGTAATGCACCACACACAGGCATATATCTGATTTGTCTAATACCATGTTAAGTGAGAAAGCCAGCTTCCATAATCAGGGTAAGAGAAATCTGGTTAACACAGTTAGATTTCTGCTTGAGAAGCACGATTATTGGACAATGTAAACCCATAGCTGGACTTGTGAATGGCTTTTTATGTGTGTGCATGTGCAGGAAAAGAGAGTGGATAAGGAAATGGATAGGTTAAACACAATAAACACACACTTTAGCACACTTTGTGTTCTACATAGTCATGGAAGAATGCTTAATAATTTTATGTCAATGTTATATAAGGAGCAATTATTGGGGAGCGCAGACATACGGGGGGGTTTGAGTAATAAGAGTAAGGTAACACAATGCATTAACCGATTTCCGTTGGGTGATGCTAATTCAGAATCAGAATCAGAATTTTTTTTTTTTTTTTTTATCTCAAAATGGGATTTCCTGCCATAAATTTGGTTTCTCACAGTTATCTGGTTTCTCATGTACATGCAAATTTAGTAAAATATTCAGCTACATGCATAGAATTAACTACAGTACCTTTATTTTTTTGTCTGCTCGTTATTACCTTAAGTAAAGCAAATAAAGCTTTATCTAACTAAACCTCAAAACATCTTAGTTCCATGTTTTATCAACTTACTCACGGGCTCTAGGCACAGCAAAGAACAGGACAAGCCAAACAACCATATCTAGATTTGCTTAGAAAATAAAAAAATACTAACTGCAGGCAAAGTAAATTCCATAGCGCAGTAGTATGTTTCGCTGTTTCGAGTTTGAATCAGGCTTATGGCCTCTGTTGTATCTCTTTCTCATCTCATGACTCAGCATTATAAATCATCCACAAAAGTGAAGATGCCATGTAACTTAGAACAAGCAAATAAATGATAGGCAGGGTGTCCATGGAGCCATCTGGCCAACCTTGTATTGTGTTTTAACACAACTGTATTGTTTCACACTGGCAGCCACTGCATCCTTTGAAGCAGCCTACTGTAAATTAATTGGCATGAAAAGGCCATAAAAGCCTTGAGTTCCCATACGCTATCTGTCAACCCTCATAACCAACTTAGAGGTGTGAATGAGCCTCATAAACCTAACGGCCAGCACAGATAACAGATCCAACACGACTCCAGTGGGAAGCTGAAACAGACACCATGGTTTGGATCCAGGGTTTCAACCAAGCTCTTGCTCTCTTTCTATCACACTGACTACATTTACATGCACAAAATATTCCGCTTTTTGCCCTCATTCCGAAAAAGCCAATATGCCTACTAAACTGTTTACATGGCTAATGAAGATGAATATTCCCCTAATATTTCCATTCACATGCAGCCGTGCATACTCCGACCTGTTTGACCATGTGGACACAGCCTCCCTCTGTCATTTGTTCAACCACCTCATGGAAAAGGTCAACGTTGACATATTTGCACATATCCAAAAAGAATATCCAAGTCTTTCATAACATTTAAGAGTATATGTGTTTCTGCTTCCAATAAGAAATGGGGGCTTTTCTTTAATGAATGCAACTCTGATCCAGCCTTGCAAACTGTTGGCTAGTTGGTTTGTTTACAACGCTCAGATCTGACCGTAAACAGGCAGATGTGTATTGAAACCCTAATTGAGATGCATAGTCCGGATGCAGTGTGTACATACATACCAGAGAGTGCTCATAAAACCTGAATGATATCGGCAAATCCCACATGCCTTAATCAGAAAATACTACATTTGGAAAAAGGCCTTATTAGGAATATCCAAACGGAATATGCTGTTTACATGACCCGTATCAAATTAGAAATACTGTCATGATATCAGAATAATAGTGGAAAATTTGCATGCATGTAAACATACTGACTGTTTGTTACTGGTACTTTTTACATAAATATTTATATTTATATTTATTTATTCAAATAACTACTGTGCCTTGTAATTAGACTACTTCCTCCAAGACTAGATGGAGAAGTAACAGCTTCATGATTCAAATGTTAAATGTACTTACTAGGCAGATTGGTACTTCATGTTGAATTGAAGTCCACCCGACACTTATCTCATGCTACTAAGTGAAAAGGGGCCAAAGAGCTGGGGCGTAATCATGAAAAGACAAAAAAAAATTCTCATAATACTTTCCTTATAGCAATTCTTGGCAACCAAAAACAATTGCTGTCCTATTTAGGTTTACTCGGCTCCCAACATACATTCACAAATGACAGCTGGAGGATACCCAAAGTCATTATCTGTAGCCTCCATCCTCTGCCAATTCCATAAGCATTTTTTTCCAACTTTCTAGGCTCAGCGGCTAAATGAGACCCAGGGAAAACAGTGGAGAACTGAACAGAAGGCTAGTGTGCCAATTAGACAAGGCAGCAGGCTTGTTTCCTGTGCTGCTAGCTAGTGTGGTAGAACTACAGGACTTTGATGGCACTTCTTCTCTGGGCAATCTGAGAGGAGACTTCAGCAGACTCCCTGCCAGTTTCCTCCTCTCTGCTGGACTGACCTCATGCCATCCACTGCTGAGGGGAGCTGGAGAGGAAATATGCACACACTTGCATGTAGGCATACTTATGCTGCCTCCGTAAACACACGGTGACTCAAAGCGTGCATGAGCACACGCACACAGGCAGCAGGTGGCTGGGTTCTGCCACTTCCCAGGTCAACATTTTGTGCAGTCCCACAACTGATTACTGTTGTGGGAACAGCAGTGCTCTCTCTCTCTCCAGCTCTCCATCCTGTCCTCTGCCAGCTTACCCAGCTTGCCCCTGCCACAAGGCTAGCCCCAGGACAACCTACCCCGGTGCCTGCCAGATTCTCCATGCCCGCCTGTCTGCTTGACCCCTCTGAGATGCCAGCTGCATCAGAGACCAGCATCTCCCCTACCACACAACACATGGTGAGAGGAGAAGAGAAGAGAAGAGAAGAGAAGAGACGAGAAGAATCCCTTCATTACAGAACAATGTGCCCATATCCAAAACAGAGACTATAAGCACCCTAGCCAAATAGTCCCTGTCACCCAAAGCTTCAAAGATAGCAAAGGAGCTTTCTACCGTCATCACAGAACTGTGTAAAAATCACAACTTTATACGACGTTAAAAGGACTCGGTGGGAAAGCAAGCGTGACCAAATATCCATTACGTTTGGACTGAATTTCAATCGAACTCAGGGCCGAGAGGTCTTAGGCAGTTTAATATCCTCGTCCCAGAGGTATTTTTAATCCGACCTCTGAAAATTCCTCCCGTCTTGGGCAAGAAAAACCTGAATTATTCATGAGCAATATCAATATTTCAAGATATGGACTAATCTAATTGGATTAAAGACGTGCTTAATGAGGCCTTGCGTGTCTAAGAGATTCATATTTTAAACCCTGACCATTTCTCCATGTGTTTAATCCTTTCTATTTGTGATTGCTAAAAACAATGTAAGATCATCTCAAGCGGTAAGGGTAAAAAACAAGTAGCCTCGGCCTATTTAATTTAACATATTAACATATGATTTCTCTATCTCTGTGTATTATGTGCCAATTGAAGCTTGATCAGTATGCACAGCCTTTGAACTTTTGTAATATTAAAAACAGAGTCAACTTTTACTGCTGTAAGGGAAGATAAACACATGCAAAAAAACAACACTGGATGGAGCTGAATTAATTCAGTTTTCTTACAATTGGCTTTTCACTTTATACAGTTACAGATCACTGAGTATTTCAGACTAATTTTACAGTATCTTTAATTTCAAAAAGCATTCTGAAAACTAAACCACTGGATTCTCAAGTTATTTCACTGGCACAGCCTTGTTCAGATTGCAAAGCAAAGGATGGCAAAGCCATGCTCTGTATGTTCAAATTGTTAAATAGCAAAATAGTTTATTAGGAAGCCCACCCACACGAGGAAAAGCATACATAGCAGAGCCACACTTGCCAGTGTGATAAACGCAGAGTCATCCATCTTGCCTGCACAACAGCCCCTAATCACTGCAGTGTGACAATGCAAGGATGTTTCTTCACCCGAGAGAGCGAGCAAGAGAAACAGAGAGAGAGAGACAGAGAGAGAGAGAAACTTTTCTACCCTAGCAACACCCTCTCCTTCCCTTCCCTAATGATTCCCCCTTTCTTTTAATTTTTTCATCTCTTCCTTATTCCTTTCCTCTTCTTTTTCCCTCTCAGCGCCCACCCCTCTCTGTCTGTCTCTCCTTGTTCCTTCACAATCTCATGAATATGGAACTTCTTGAATGAAACTCCTCCAAGGATTTCAGTTTCTGTTGAATGGTTGAGAATTATATCTAGTCAAGGGACAGTACCAGAGAAAAACTTATGATACTGGAGGATTCTTGCCCTGATATTATCCCATCCCTTCCTCTCCCCAGTGATACGTGGGTTACCTTTTATGTGGATCTTAAAAAAAAAACAGGACAGGCATCAGCCAGAATATGTATAACACTGCTTACATCTCAAAAAACTGCACATAATGCTTGAGGAGGTGAATTAAGAGTTGATTCTGTCTGCCTGCTCAAACAGACACACAGACAGACAAATGGATTGAGGATGGCAAGCAGATAGACACACAAGCAGACAGATGGGGCTACATAAGCAGGCAGTTAGCCGGCACAGAAGCAGCCAGACAGGGTGGGAAACAAGTGGACAGAGGTAAACCCAAAGAGAAAGTCCAGGCTGATCTCACCTTCAGTCCAGTGGCGCTCTTCTTCGCCTCAGCCTGTAGCCGCGTGGCCTTCAGCGCTGACTTGGTCTTTTTGTAGTCCTGCTTACCTGATAAAGGGAAGAAATTGAGCAATAAATAGAATATATACACCATTACCAGAAATAAAATAGTTGCAGTAATATCAGGTTGTCATTTTGAAATGAATAACAAACTGACAGATCTACACAACTGCCTGAGGACAACAAATGTTGAATGGCTGGTAACTTCCTCTGGTTAAATAAAACAGAAAGTATAGTAATCAGCCCTCCATACCGAGCCACCCTTATCACTGAAGACCCAGGCACTCATGTAAAGCAATATGCAAAATATCTTGGAGTCACATTTGACCTTGTCTTAAACTTTTGACAAGCAGGTAAATTCTATTGTCAAGTCCAGCTTCAATCAACGAAGAATCATCTTCAAAAATCAAACATTTCCTTTCACTCTCTAATCTGGAGAAAGTAAGCTATAATCTCATTTCCAGCTGTATTCCAGCTTTATTTTGATTCCACTCAAGTCATGATTATCTCACCTTCAACTTGCTCAGAATGCTGCTGCAAGACTTCTGACTAGATCTGAAAAGAGACTCCTGTTCTTGCCTCCCGTCATTGGGTCAGTGTCAACTACAGAATTTTATTTCAAGTCCTACTGTTGGTTTTGTGAAGCATTACATAGTCTTGCTCCTGTGTACATGTCTGAACTCTTGTCCCCATACCACACTGCTAGACAGCTGTGGTCCTCTGACAACGGGCTTCAATCTGTTCCCTGATCACAGAAAAAGCTTTCTCAGTGGCTGCACCAAAACTATGGAACTCCCTCTCTATATCCGATCTTGTCAAAGATCTGAGCATTTTAAGGGAAACCTTGAGACTCACTTCCACTCGTTGGCTTTTAACTGTGACTAATCTCTGCCTAAACCAGTTGTATGCCGTGTGAGTGTGTCTGTGAGTGTGGATGGGTGGTTTGTGGGGAGTTTGAGTGGGTATGCATGCGTGCTGTTCTCATCTCTGTTCTCCATTTGCTCTGAGAAGCACTTTGGAACAACTGTGTTGTGTTTAAAGTGCTACATAAATTAAGTTGACTTGACTGCATAAGTGGCACAAACATCACAACCAAAGCTGTGCACAGTTATGACCAACCTAGGGCTGGGCCGTAATTCAGCAGCATCATTTATCATCTTAATATACAACCATCTTAGGATGATATGGATATTTTCGGATACCAAGACGCATACACAGACTTCTTTTAGATTTTAAAAACAGACAAAAACAGCCATGAAACATTTTAAGGAAAAACTGAAAATTCAACATTTTTACTTGACATCACACCTGATATTGCCATTCGCTTTAGTGGGGTGAAATTTGATTATTTAAAATGTGAGTATTGTGATGCAGATTTCAACCTCATAGACTAACCCACTCACAAGAGAAGCCTGAATTTGAACTTGGATTAATGGGTTCCTCTGATGGGACAGTCAGGGCACCATTTGTGTTTATTTAAATAACGCAACTCTATACCACTATTGACCAGGAGGAATCCAAGCTACTGACGGAGGCAATAACAGAGCTCCAAAGATGTGACACGGTTAACAAGATGAAGAGCAGAAAAAAAAAAAAAAAACAGTGAGGATCTCATGGGGCTGGACTGAGGCTTAGAATTTCTATTTTCTCTATAATAAAAGGTATCGGCATGTCGAGCTCTGCGCAACACATCCACGAGGCACAGAGCCTTTCTAGCCGGGTTGTGCAGACTTCACTTGAACTTGATTTGCCTTCCCAGGGGCTCAACTCTCAAAGGTGAATCTTGTGGGCAAACTGGCCACCTGGCAAAACATTTGTGTGTGTGTGTGTGTGTGTGTGTGTGTGTGTGTGTCTTTCACATGAGGCAGAGCAGGCTGTCTCGGTCTAATTAGAAACAAACACACTGCAGAAAAAAGAACTTTGCTAACAATAGGGTGGAAAGGCAACAGCTTGCAGAACAGTGTGTGTGTGAGTGTGTGTGTGAGTGTGTCGGGGTGTGTGTGTGTGTGTGTGTGTGTGTGTATGTGTGTCGCCGAGCCCAGGGTCAGCCTCAAGGTTTTCTCAGAGTTGCTGTTGTGACATGCGGGGGCCACTTCAAGTTGCGACTCCCAGCCAATTAAGCCTCATTTACATTGAAAGAAGGAGCAAGGCGAGGAGGGAGGAAGAAAGTGTCCTTATCAGTCTGGAATGGGCGTGGGAGAGAAAAAGAGTGAGAAATGAGCTAGTGCGAAAGGGGTGTTAGGGTGTGAGTGTGTGTGCATGTGTTTGTGTGTGTGTATTAGCACGTTTGCAGGCCCTCAGACAAACAGACAGGGCTGCATGCCATTGAGTATTATGTTCCTCAGAGAGTCTCTTCTTCTCCTTCTGGGGACACCCATGCAGGAAAAAGGAGAGGGCCATTAACCTGGCCTTAAGCTGCTGCCCTGTCTCACGACACGCACACACACACACACACACACACACACACACACACACACCCAGAGAGCCTCTTTCTCACCTCATCTCACTTTCTTACTCCCCCTGCCTCCCTTTCCCAGATCTCACACTCCGACTCAATTCCCTCTTCATGTCTCTTTCCCTCTCCTTCCAGTCCTCCCGGTCCCTGACTCCTCCTCTCCCTCCGACTCAGTGGAGGGCTAATAGAAATGGGGAGTGTGTTGCCAGGACCAGACAGTGAGCTAGTGGGAATTCATTACAAGGGCCACTGGATGTCTCCTCCACTTGTCAAAAAGTGGAGAGGGCAAAATTTGATTGGAGGGCACCTAAGGCTGCTGGCCATTCACAAAAATGGTGTGGACATTTTTTAGACTGTAGGGGTGCAAGAAAATATTGACACACTTGAGTATCAGTTCTCAAAGACACTATCGATTTTTAATTAAGAGTTTATATGCAAAGATTTGTAGCAGGCAGTGGTTTGTTTTGTGTTGTGTGTAAACAACCCCCACTAGATATAAGTGTTGTAATCTGTCTTCAGCAAGACTCCACTCCAATGTTACAACATAAACTGAGACAGGAAGAGGTAAGCACATCTCACTCGAGTAAACACAAAGAACATAGGCCTATGAAACAAGCAGAGTCATACTGAGCTGAATCTGAAAGAATTAGACCGGCTCCTGCAGCGTGCAGAGTGGGCCTCATGCAAAGTGTGGACTCATTTTGACCTCTATAACAAAGAAGGCACCAAGCAGTTTAACAAGAACCATACCGTTTGCAAAATGTGCCGCGCCAAAATTAAATACTCAGGGAACACAGCAAACCTGAGAACACACTTAGCAAGACACCGCTCTGATGATGTACACTTAACAGAGCAGCAAACTAAGGTTAAACGAGTGCAGCTTCTCAACTCACTCTGGAGCGAGTTCACACAGCGACCTCAACTTGTCCAACCAAAATAACTCAGTCAACACTGTATTTCATTTGCAAAGATATGTGCACCTCTCAGCGTTGTGGAGAATGAAGGCTTCCATGATGTGGGAAATACAAGTGACACTCGTTACACCATACTGTCCTGACAACACATCACTTATATCACCATGTTGGACTTTCCCCTGTTGGCTTTTCCTCTTTCAAAATGGCTCCACACACTGCAGCTCATTCCAAATTTAGCAAACACACACACAGCAGAGAGAGAAAGTGAAGAGAGAGAGAGAGAGAGAGAGAGAGAGAGAGAGAGAGAGAGAGAGAGGGGCACAGAGAGACAGAACACCTGGTGCTGAGAAAAGCCTTCTGTTGTGAGGAGCCAAGCTTCTGCACAGGCATGAATTTACACTTCACCATGCGTCTCCAGCAATACCGACGTGAAACGGCTGTTTCACATGAACATTATTCATGTAACTAAAAGATTAGCAATATTTTTTTTTCTTTTTTTGTGGATACATTATCAACTACATTATCAACTTTCAGGAATGTTGAATAGAGACCTCCTGGATCAGCTCTTCAGAGTTGTCTCGCACAAAGTGTTATTTTCAAAAAGGCGACATGATCAGCTTAAAAGAGTTGTTTCACATGAACATTATCACTGAAACTAAGAGATTAGCTGAAAAACGTATGGGGAGTCTTGCGCGATTTAACTGTATAAATAATCAGGGCTTGAAATCTGCCATCCAGTACAGCCGCTGCTCAAAGAACTGAGGTCGAAACAGCTGGTTTTTAAATGCTGTCGCTGCTCAGCTATATCAGCCTACTAGGTTTTGACCTGTTCTTCTTTTGTTTAAATTTGTTTGTTTTCCATAAGAAACCTGGAAGCACTTTTTTTCATTGATATAGGAAGATGTAATTCCTTTGTTCAAAATATATTTTCTTAATATGTCTGTATTTTCTTAATATGTTCATAGCCCTTCTATTTATTTATTTATTCATTACTGATAAAGAAAAATGCTAATTGGTTTGCTCAGATTGCACAAAAAGTAGTGCTGTCATGTTGGATGTTGCAGCGACTGTGATAAATACAAATGCAGATCTCACTGTTCTGATTGAATTTAAAGAAGTAAACTATTTTTTATGAAATCAGATAATCCCAATATATCGCCTTGCTTACAATATGACAGTACATTGCAATATACTGAGTGGAAAACCTTTTATTGGCAAGAATCTGGCGATGCAGTACGCAGCCACAGCAGAATGGCTCAGTGGGACTAACGCAGCCCTCTGCATATCAAATACTAAGATTCCCATAATCAGGAGAAAGCAGGTAGTACTGTGGCTGAATACATTTTGAATAATGCAGCATAAAAAATGAACTATGCGTTAGATTTGTCTGACCTTGCATAAAGTGTGCAGGTGAGACATTTGAAGCTTAATTGGCTTCACACGGCTGCTATAACCACAGATCTGGAAAGTCACTTTAATTACAGTGATGCATTTTTACCTCTCCGTGTTATAGGTCTATAAAATGTCACTACCTTTTTTTTTTTTTTTTTTTTTTTTTTTTTTTTTTTTTTTGCATACAAACATCATTTGTTGCATATGTCTATTAAAACAATTCTGAAAGATCTCCTGACATCTAGGATTATCTAGGAGGAGGAAAGAGCGTTTCCAAAGGCAATTATTTTCCTCCTGGCAGCTCTGGGCTGTGATAATAGGCAGATGTATAGAGCTGCATGGGGAAACCTGACGGGACAGTCAGTGTGTGGAAGCCAGTACACTTGAGTTTTGTAGCCTGTACTCATGGTTTAATAATCTGTGCTATCAGTTTTAAAATCCAAACCCACAGTATGACAATCTGTGCTCTCTTATTTTGATACTTATACCAGGTGGTTTAGCAGCCCATGCTCTCAGTCCCCCAGCAAAAGGGCCATCAATAACAGCGATATAGTGGCTGAAATAATATTTGAATTCATAGCCAAATTTTAACAATTATTACAGTATTCACAGATTTCAGAAAGAAGTGCAAATTTCCAGTCACCCACCGGATGCTCCACAAATCAGCCTCGTTAATGGTTGAAAAAAGGAAAAATCAGCTGTTCAAATGTCGTGACTCCTCTTACATGGCTGGTGCAAAACTGCTTATCAGCCAAGCTCCTTTTCTTCACATGCACCTTCTATCACAATATCCCATTCCTAAAAAAAATACAAGTGTTGCCAGGCGAAGCCAAACTTGAAATACCATGTTTTTGAGCTGTGAAATGGCATATCCCAAATGAAGATGGATAAAAATGAAAATCATGGATGCACATTACTGAACGGTTCTCCAGTCTTCAGGCCTCAGGCCATTTCATATATAGAATAGAGAAATTCATGAATGTACAGTCCTCAACAGTTGTATGTTTTCCGAGCCTAAAGCTATTTCTTTAAAAAATATAATATATATAATACTGAAATAAAATCTTCAGTATTTTCAAAGTCCTGTTGCTATATTTGCTGTGGGAGTATTGCAACATGATATACTGTAATTTGATGTATTTTTGCCCATCCCTAGTTTTTAACAAGCAGCAAAACTGGTGTGAGTTAAAGTAAAATTTGAGCATTTACATCTCCAACAAAGTGCTTTCAAAACATGCACCTGCGCTGTTTTTTTTTTTTTTTTTTTTTTTTTTCTGTTGTGTGTGGGAAAAGTGAGATTAATCCTCTTCCAAGCCTACATGGATAGATTATGTTTCTATGCAAGAATTCATCACAACCCAATACACCCATAGCCATCTGGTAGGAATCAATACTTAATTGCTGCAAAATCAAAATAATTACACCAAGTAGGAGTATGAATAGTTGATATGCAACAGAAATGCTAAAGAATTACACTGGGCTGTGTAAGGTATTGTAACGATGTTGTGTTACAGGGCAGCACTGTACTTCTCATGTTGTCTTTCTCCCGTGATTTATTTGTGTGGGTCTAGAGCCTGCACACACACACGCACGCACGCACACACACACACACACACACACACACACAGAGAGTGAGAGAGAGAGAGAGTGAGAGAGAGAGCAAGTCCTGGTGATATTGCATTGGGCTTAAGAGCAGTCCTATTACAGAAGTCATTGTTGTTCCACCCCCTGCTGCATCGGCACTGTAGACAGTTCTTGTCACCCATTATCTACCTGTGCCGGGCTACACACCGTCCTCCCCATCCCTCTGTGTCTCTGCCGCCCACACTGAAAAGGCATCACTGTCCTCCTGTACAGCAACGACAATGCCGTGTCTCAGAGGAACATTACCCCTTGTCAGGCAGCCTCAAGCGCCTGCTGAGAGGCTCCCCTGAGTGTGCCTTTCATTGAAGTCATTGCTGATTTCACGTCAAAAGGACAAGTGAAAACTTAAAGTCCCTCCCCCACTCCCCACCCTACATACACACATACACACACACACACACACACACACACACACACAGCGCTTACGTTCCCTTGGATGAGCGTTTCTTGTTTTTTCCCCTCACTCATTTGTCATTGGCTCTACTTGCAAATGCCGTTTGATTAAGAGACTTGAAGGGAAATGAGTTTTCTTCTTGCGCTTTTCTTTTCCTCAGCATAACCTGACAGGTAGGAGGTATGAGCTAATATTAGCCATATGTGACCACTTGACAAAAGGGAGGGGGGTAGGGGTACGCCTTTCGTGTGTCATACTCCACTGGCAATCATGAGCCAGAGGAGCCAGAGGAGGGCCAGGGATCTGCAGCGCTGGGTGGTATTCACATTTGTTATGCATTTTGTATGCGCATTTATTGATGTCTGCGAGAGAAGACATGTAGGACAGTGAAGTTTGTCCTGTAAAACCTCAACAATATGAAATCAAATACGATAAAGAGAACAGAATTAAAATGTCATTTTTATAAATGTGATTTATTTATTTTACAGTTACTTAATAATCTTATCTTTTCTTTCTATTTTATCATAAAGTGTGTGTAAACATTCCAAATCAAACAGATTAAATACTGAAAAAACGTGATAAAATATCTTTTATTGACTAAATATTCAGTTTGACGGGGCCGTTTATGCTTTCAACAAAAAAAGAGGCATTTTCAGAGGATTCTGCAAGACTAACTCTTTTCAAACTGAATTACCCCCGAAAAATATATATACACCATTACCAGCTCTGTCACCAACCACTAGGCATCTATAGGTGCAGTGCAGTTTGTCTGGTTCGAAAAGGAAAAAGAAAGTAATTCAAATATCATATTCTGAAATTTTAAATATTCTAATTGGCTTGACAGATGGAGTGATCAGTGACACACAGCTGCTAATGTGGAGAGCTACCACAAGCTTGCAGCTCTATCAAATTATTGCATCTAGTGAGCAAATGGTTGACATGGATGCAGGAGCTTTTTGTACATCTGTCTACTGCCTTTAAATTTCAGTCATGAAAGGCACAGGAGAACAAGACTGTTTCCGTTATTTGAGCTGATATTGCTGGCCACTTAGTGCAAGAAAAAAAAGATGATCTACTTAATTTAAATATCTGAGACACCCTTTCTGACAGCAACAATTTCTTAAATCGTTGCCTTTTGTAGATGTCTCTGTAGATATATTTTGATATTCCCAATAACTCTGGAAAATCAGCCGGTGAAACAGTACGTTTTTTCCTCTATGCTGCAATTGTCAATGCAATATGCAAATGTCAAGTTGAAAAAAAAATGTGTAATTCAAAAGTTGAAAACTTTTCTACTTTGGGGCTCTCTTTGAAAATGGATTAACTGTATATTCATACCATAATGTTGCCTTCAAAAAGAAACACTTACAAAGGTTAGGAAGGTAAATCCCATCAAACCCTATCAATACTTAACAGCTGAACATTAACACTTGAACTTTCGTTTCCCTTGCCTTTCCCTTAAAAGCCATAATGTAGCGTCTGGACAGATTATTTTATGAAAAAAACAAAAAAACAAAAACACAGTTTGTTCTATTACTGCTATTACTACAAAGTGAGTGTGTTTGTGTTAGTAATGCTTCCTGTCCACAAATCTAGTCAATACTTTAGGGTCTAAAACTCTACATTTTTTAATTCTATAACACACACAAAAACACAAGTGTCATGGGGGCAAAACACCAACAAGTCAGGGGATGATAGTGTCGAGGGAAAAGCCTACATAGCCGAAGAGGTCTAGTTTGCGTGTGCATGCTTGTGTCTGTGGAGAATAGCTGTCCTGCGTATGCACCAAATGTAGAGTGATGGGGTGATTTGGATGGACAGCCCGCTGCCCTGTCCTCTCTAAGAGCCCTGGGACAAGTCGGGCAACACATTGACAGCGTGTCTGACAGTTCCCCATGCTTTGTTTCTGTGTCTATTTGGCATGGCGGCCAAATAGTCAGTGACCACATGGTGCGGATCGCTGGCATCTGCCAGGGTGCAGGGTAGCGGAACTGGAGGGCTGACGCCAGACGCATGGGAGACATTTGTGCCTTGTCGCTCAAATCACAACAGGGAAGGCGCGAGTGGGCGGGGGGTAAAATCTCAGGTGGCAGGAGGGACCTTGACATACATGTACAACATGTTATGGCTCCACACAATGTTTGCCACAAAGGCGCAGTTTGGTTTAGGGTTACCGAAGCGATTTGAAGCACAGCATGTGATTTTCTACTTTTTCTAGATATAAATGGCGGGTAGTCTTTATTGCATGTTCATGTGAGATTTACAAGCCTGTAAAAGCATCTAAAAAGAGCTCAATGAAGATCATCTTCCCACTGTAGATAAAAGGAAAGCAAACTAGCAAGTTTGATCATATACTCACTGATGCAACTGGTTATTGCAAATTTTACAACTAGATAGTAATGAGCAAGAAAGACCCCCTCATTTCATAAGCCCTAATTTGCCACATCTCTGAAATTTTGGGTGCCTTTGTCTGTGTAGAAATTGTCCTCTAGTTTGTTCTGTGAAAAGTGGCAAATATTATTGAAGCAGAATGACCACTGGCTCTTAAAAACACTACAGCGTCTCTTCTTACAAGAACAGCTCAGCGGAGTCAATAATAATAGGCCTAATAATGGTATTTAAAAAGAGTGTGTCAACATCAGCCCCTTGACTGCCATCCAACATGACAAAAGCACTTCAACAGGATGGTGCAGCTCAACAACCAGCATGGACTGCTGCTGAGGGGCCATGAATTATCCACCCTATTACGATTTCAAATTACCACGTGTGGCCCATTCCATCTCTCAGAAGACACGGCCCCATGCTATTTTTGAAGACTTCATTTTCCTCTCTGACTCACTTTTTCCCCTCTGTTTTCTGCCTTTGCTGTTAAACAGCGGTTCACTTAAATTGCCTGATGGCCATTCTTTTCAAATAGAAATTGAGGAGGTGGAGAGAGGCAGAGGTAGAGAGAAGACTAGAGTGTCCCTGACCTGTGCTCCATGTTTTGAATTGATGAGATGTGGAGAGAGAAAGAACACTAAAGGGGAGCGAATAAAATAATAAAAAAATTTACAGATATTCTGCAGCCCTTCTTTCGGATGCGGCGGTGTGAGATGAGCTTGTTGTGTTACGTCTGTCTCTCATTTGGTGAACCTGCCGGGTTTTACACAATGCCTGGCAGTTAAGGGATATCTGTGGGCTAAATAATCCTATTCTGCTGTCACAATAAGAAAAGACATACAACTGTTGTGCTTCTTTATGAGACTCCAGCTCTTGTAGCTTGGTAGAGTAAACAAGATAAAGAAATTACTCAAAAGGCTATCATGCGTCTGTGAAACACAAATATTACTATAGGTGTCAGCGTGACTATGACATCTTTTTCCCTTTCTATAAAAAAACATCCACAAAATGCAGCTGCAGAATTTCCAATTCTGTAGCGATGGCCAAGATCATGACACTCACCCCTCCATCTTACAAAACTATTTAGTCATTATGCATGTGCACAATAAGTCAGTCATGGGATTTGAAATGAAAGCTGCAGGCCTGTGAGGAAAACACAACTTCCCTTTGTGTTTGTTTCTGTCATAGCTGTTCACAATTTTCCATGTATGCCATTGGCAACCTTTTGGTTTCACTCCACAAGAAAACAAAACAAAAAAACATGATCTGAGCCGTGATGTTCAAGCAACCACAGCTGCCATGCTAAAGGGGACCGGGCTCATGATTGATACCAACCATATTGTCTTAGTTAGGTCTTTGTGATGTAAGGGGAAAGATGGGGAAACAAAATACCCCCGGATTAGAGTGGTATTAAACTTTGACAAAACAGCTTCTGACATGATATCAAAGGGGCAGTTTTTTAAGCGTGGAATTCATTGTCCGTCAGTAATGTGACCTCAAATGCTGCTTGTTCGTATCCTCCCTAAGCATAATTACTTCCAGGGCTTTTATTCTGGCTCTTGTCCACTGAATCTGGTTTAAATTGCCATTCAATCCAATACAAATTGGAAATGTTTCCAGAGCTATGCAAAGAGATACTGTAATTCTTACATGGCCAATGTTGGTGGAGGCCCTCAAAAGAGTCAGGCTGTTAGGCAGTGAGGGAGACATGTGAAACCACTAGAGAATTGGACAATGCAACACAGTGTCATGTGTGACTCATAAAGTAATTTGGTTTCCATGAAAGAACACTAAGTTGAATGCTAAGTTGTCGTGAGATAGCCTACATCAGGCACTGAGCTGTGTTTTTGTTGTGTGGGAGTTACAAAACCATCAGAAGAAAGAGCCCAGCTCTCAAAACAGCAGCCTGAACTGAACAAAATATAAAAGACTGCTCCTCTGTTTCTTTGCCTCTGGATAGAAGGTGTAGCTAAGGCTCAGTAGGAGAGGGAGGGATACTCACTTACCAATCTGTTTTCGGTACTGATCGACCGGTAACTTGGTCGCACTGGCATCCTTCTTCCCCATGCTCCCTTCCTCAACCTGAGAATAAACGAGCAAAGAAAACAACCTACTGAGCGAGTGAGTGAGAGAGAGAGAGACACAGGGAGAGATTTCACAGCTGAAAATGGGACTCAGTGCTACATCAAATCATTTTGTTTAATCAAATACAGATACGATGCCATTCCTGTTGGTGCACAGACTGAGATAACCTGTGAAATTTACAAGATGGATTCAAGTTAATTCACAATCATATATACAGGAGAGTAGTCAGTTTTGATCAGGCAGATGGTTTATCTTTCACATGCATCTGCTAGACATAATTAAATGAATTCTCACCACCTTCCACGTGCACTACATTCACAGTATGTGCTCTTCCTATCCATCTCATTTAGCCTAACACCATTTCCCTTCACACCACGAGCTGTCTTTGATTACCTTGACAGCTCACAGGGAAGATAAAAAGAGAAAGAGCATGGGGAAAGTATAAATAGTATCATTGGTTTCCAAATGTGCACAAGTGTGTCTGTGCCTGTATAACAGACTGAATGCTGCCTGGATGTCAGTGCATGTATGTACACACATGCATGTGCATTCAAAAGAAACAGACAGAGTATCTCTACGCATGTATTTCCAGCATCCATCCAGTGTTCTTGTTTCTCTGTGAGCGTTCTGCTCTAAATTCTGTCCAGGCTCCCACACAACACTGCATCAATCAATACTGTAGCCTTTTGTTTAAAATAGTGGAAAAAGCAAGTATGAGTCAAAGGGCAGGCCTGTGCTTTCTGATGATATTGAAACCCCTCTGACCTATTCTCTGGCTGAAAGATTTGAGCGGTGTGACCTTGGGCCCGCCCATCTGCTTTGACAAATAATCCTCACCATTCTGCACAAGATGTCAGCGAAGCCCTGCAGGTCTAATGAAAATTATTATCATAAAAGAAAGGGAAAGTGTGTTTGCGTGTGATACGAGGCAGCTTGCAAGTGTATAGCCGGGAAAACGCGTGTGCAGGTGCACACGAGGGAAAACAGAGAGACAGAGAGAAAAAGGAAAAAAGTATCTATGCGCAGCCGAGAAGAACAAGAGAGTGGTGGAGAGTCTAGAGGTGTGGCCGGGGAATAGAAGAAAGAGACTGAATTAGCATGTTCAAGAAGCGTGGCTGGCTGCCTGTGCTGACTGATACCTTCTCCTGGGAGACCGCTGCCTTAGGAGCCTGGAATTTTTACCTTACTTTAAAAACACTATTTTCAGCTACATTTCAAACGCCGGTACTGCCAGCACAGACAGAGGATGTATGCACAGCTATTGTTCTCCAGTGGTTGGAAACCCAAGAGTCAGCAAATTAAAGAAAGGAAGCGAGAAGAGGACAAAAGGCAGAGAGGAAATTGTACTAATGTAATGTTTACAATAAGACAGAGTGGGCTCTCAGGGTTGCAGGCTATGCAGTAGCGCAGCAACACAAGTAACACTGGAGAGACACACTACGCTGCCCGCAGCAACACATCTGAAGCCTCCATCAACACCAGTGGCCATTCCACTCTGACACGCCTACAGACATAAACAAGTTTTGCCGGGGGTCAGGCTGCAGACACAGAAATCCTCCGAAACGCAACGGGCAAACACACAGGCTGAGCCACGGGAGAGAGATTGTGGTACAGCTGCTCTCCTGCATTAACATTTTGCTTTCCATGTTTGTCTTGGCATGATATAAGGCTGATGTGTCATCATGTTTCTGTCATTTACCGTGTGAATACTAAGCATAATTTAGCACCTATTTTGTCTATTTCATTCTGAATAATTTCACTTTGCTAATCTCTTGTACTTTGTTTTATCATTGTTATGATGTGTCCCTTATTTTACATAAAGTTTGTTGTCCATAAAAATGCTATACAAATAAATATTATCATTATTATCATTATCGTTGATGTTATCATCTCAATCTATGCTGAAACTAGGTATCACTACACAGTTAGTGAGAGCATTCCCCTAACCAGAGGGTCAAGGTTCAATACCCCAAACAGTCATACTTGCCCAAGTATCCTTGAGCAAGGCACTTTAGCCCTTTCTGCTGGGAACACCTCACAAGCTGACCACTCTCATGTCCCAACTCCGGGATGAAGAGAGAATTTAACTCCTTGAATAAAGCGCATCAATTAAAAAAGCTGCCTGTTTTTATTTTTTATTTGCTATCCTCCCACACATCTAAGTTTAATTCTGGATTAATTAATCATATATCTGTCTACTGAATCTGTCGATCTGTGGAATCAAAATGGGTGGGAGTTGGATGTAAGATTTCTGTAATAAATAAATAAATACACTGAAAGAGGAAGAGGAAAACCAGGGATAATGCTGGCCTTCGTTGGGCCCCTTGAAGAGAGAAGTTTTTATGACAAAACAGGAACATGGACTAAATCATTTTAGACTGAAAATCAGTGCTTTGCAGTTCTCATGGCATGGGCTAGTCCGTTTGGGATTTAGTTCTTATCTATGGATCTGAGAAATCTGTCAGTTCATCAAAATGGTGGGAAAATACAAGTCTCACTGTGGTTTAAAACCAACTGCAGCTGAAGACAAGTTAAGGTTTCTGTGTAGATGACATTTGCAGGCATTTGTCTAAAGTTTTTCATCTGTGTGCAGTGCAAACAGACATAAGCAAACGCACAGGCTGTGCAGGATAAATGTCAGTGCAGAGCATGAAACTTTTATCATTCAGGCTAAATGAAACCCACACACAGTGCGAGTGGAGCCGTGCTACGATGCTGTGTAACGTTACAAACAATATAGTGCAGATGCAAGTGCAGCCTTCATTCAATACAGTAACGGAGATACTCACACTGTCCTTGTTTTTCGAGAGTGTGTCGCTTACTAGAAGTGTCTCTGCATTGTGAAAAGCCTGGCTGCTGTACGTGGACACGCAGGGTGACACAAATGACGCTTTTTTTATTGTACTTTGCTCCTAATTTCCTCAGGATGCCAGCACAGCTCCCTGACTGCTAGTTCCTGGTTTACGTGTCAGCGTCGATAACAGACAACCGTCTCCTCCATTCAGGGACGACCAGTTGTGGAGTTGACCAATAGCACCAGAGGAGGGCGGGGCTTACAGACAAAAACATTGGAAGTCAAGCATGTGATGCGCTGACAGCCGGGAACCACCCACCCATCCCATCCCATCCCATCCCTGTGGGCTAAACTGCGCTTACAAGAAGGGCAAATAAATCAAGTGTCTCGAATAACAAAAGCAAACCAACCTGAGATTGTCAGCCTGCTTCTTTACCTGTTAAAGCTCTAAATCCTTTGATACTGAATTATGATACAGCTGCAGTAATTAAACTTACCAGTCAAAATCAGAGCATCACACTACTGACCTTTCCAACAGTGAAAATCATGAAGACTGTGCAAGAAAACATTTTATCATTTACAAAGGGAGAAGGGAACGCTGCATGGCTCAAGTAGCTCTTTAGTGGGGCAGGTAAAAGTCCGTTGAGACACAAAATCCTTTAAGTCTTGCTTGATAATAATCTTTAGGTGATGCAGACAATCGTGGCTTAGTTGCCTCGCTCAAAGAATGAATAATTTTTGCTTCATTCACAGGAGGAGTGCCTTAGTTTTTTCCGTGGTTGTCAGCCTCACCGAAAGATTAATATCAAGCAAGACTTCCCGGATTTTGTTTCTAAAAACTATTATTTCATATGATGAAGACTTTTTATCCTGTGGTCCAGTCTGTTAAAAAACAGTAACAGCTGTTTGACATGTTGGCCTCATGTCATTCTTGAACTGACGGAGCAAGGAAAGAATGGCATTTAACCATAATGGCACCGTGTTTTAACAATTAAAGCCGACCTCATCAGAGCAAACACAGACTCTCTACTTGCTGTTCTTTTCTGTTTCATCAGTCATTTACATTTTTTCTTTTGTTTACTGTGTAGAATTTTATTTTCCCCCTAATTGCATCTAGCCCCGTTGCTGCCTGGGGCTTTGTGCAGATTATGTGTAGACTTGCCACCGCTTGTAACTTATTGAAGTTTAAAATGATTTTCTGCTCTCCCATGGGCAGGCCATTTGCATGGCACACAGCAGTAACTAATAGATGCAATCTGCCTATAATGTGCTTGAGTTATGTTTTACTTTCTATAACGCTGACATTGATAATGAGCACTTTAGCACTGCCGTTTGATGGAAGTACAAGTGCTCATATGACATTTGTCAATGCCAATATGACGATTTTTTTGTCCTGCAGAAGTATTGCCCGGCAGGCAGCAAACTAGGCTGCATATTCAACTAAAGGCTTTTACAAGTGATAGGTGTGACACTGAAATTACATGAAAGTACTCTATTATGTTGTTTTCTGTCGCCTCCTGAAAAACTCGTTCAGTCCTGAGTCACTTTAACTTTTATGTGTTAGGATTTCACACGGTATAAACCCACACAATTTACCTATGTGCTATAGCCCATGAGCTGCTAAAACAGCTATGACAGTTATATTAGAATTGTTAACAAATAGCCTCAATAAGAAGCCTGAAAATGTTGTCTTAATATGGCCATCAAAATCAGCATGAGTGTAGTTAATGCAGAGCTCAAATGTTCTCTTGTTATACTAAACGTGTGTGATTAATTTCTCCTGTTGAGTGAAACAAACCAACGTGCTGTGCCTGTCACATTGATAGATATGGAAAGCATTAGCATCAACTACTAATGGGAATGAAAACTAGGCAGGATGGATTTGCCTGATGAACAGTTGTACTGTATGGGCTGTGCACATCACTAAAATGTATAGATAACACTTTCAAGGAGATGGATGAATTTCCCCCAGGGTCTTTTAGTGCAAGGGGAGCAATTTCACTGGCTTAATACTCTTTGTTAAATTGAATATAAATTCGGCCGTGCAAGTGCCTGAGGTTTTGAGTGACCACATCACAGTTAGAGACAATCAGAAGTGGAGTTTAACTTTGGCAGCTTCCATAACATCATCCTCTAGTTTCAGAAATCTCTGTCTCTCTGTGTGCCTTCCCGTCTCTGTGTCTTTCTTTCTCATCTTTCTTCTATCCCTCCCTCCACGTTCTCTCTTTGAAACGCACCCTCTTGCACTCAGTCACTCTCTCGCTCTCTTTCCATTCCTTGGTCTCCATCTCCCTTTCTCTCAGGCAGTTAGACGGCCCTTAATTGCCAGACATTAAAAAGAATGCTAGAGAAGAAGAATCCCCAGGGGCCATTGGCAGGCTAAATGGCAGCACTGCCGCCATCACCTCCTCCTAGATGCTGCAATGAAGACGTGTCAACATAATCTCGGGCAATTTGCAGTCATCATCAGGGGGACTGATTAATTTTGCAACCAAGAGAGTCAGGCAAGTCTGTTGTAAACAGCGAGATTGCCTCCCTGCATTTCAGTATATTAGTTTTAATGTTTCAGTGCCACGCGGTGATCAGCAGAATGGATTCAGATGGATGTGGACATTAATCCACCTGTTTAAAATGCTGTTAAATGTGGATAATAAGCCTGTGTCTCAAAAAGGTTTATCATCCAAGCTAAGAGTGACATGGTGAGGAATGGCGGCATTGTTATTAAGGCCCAAATTTTAGTTCATAAAGATAATCTTAATAGATGTACTAAAGGACTCTGCATAATTCAGCTCAAATAGCACTTCCTAAAACATTCAGTTTTACAACTCACTCATGATTTGCAATCAAAAGTGTAGTAGTTGCCCATCTAACCGCACACACTTGCACGTATACACATAGGCACACAAGTTCTGCCCTCTAAATTTTGTCATTTGAATTCTTACAGACTGAAGTTGAGTGTTCCTTTTTCATTTCCATCCTCAGCCATATTACTGGTTTGGAGGAGAAGACACAATTCTTCTCCTGTTTAATATTCTTATCTCGCTTTCCCCGCAACGCCTGCAGTGTGCAGTGAATTCTCTTCCCCTCTCTATCTCCCAGCCCCAGAGTTCCCTCTCATTGACGGGGAAACTGTATCAGCACTGATACGGAGTGAAATGAATTCGGGGTTTATGAAATGCAGGGCCTCATATAAGGAAAAAAAAAAAAGTCCCACAGACCTAGAGAGATAAGTTATCGCACAATGGAATTTGTCCCGTTTCGCTCCAGTCATTATCCTGTATCGGAGTGCAGAGACTCTGATGGCTGGGAGTTCTCTAGTGTGTGAGGAGGGTTAGCTGCATGTGTCAGCGATGTCATGGTTGGACATCTCCGTGTGATCCGCAGCAGATAGCAAAGACTTTAGGAGGATGGCATGCAATGAGGGTCCAGGTAGAAAACTGATAAATCTGAAAAAGAAACTTAAACATAAACACAGCCTTTATTTCCCTTTCCTACTGTTATTCTGTGTCGGCAAATGTTATCATACTTGGGCAGAACAAAGAGAATATTAGGTGAAAATACATAATAATATAATACAGCAATCCCCATAGGGCTATTCTCTTTTCATGTGCAGGGTCAGCAATATATGGCAGTGTATTGCTACCATGCCAGAAAAAGGAAAACAGATCAGTGTAAAGTTATAACATGACAAGTTTATTGTTATGACAAAATGTTTTTTCATTTTATAACGAGATATTTTCGTGTCATAAAAAGATATTATTATGACATGCTATAACATTAAGTTATCGCATTAGTGTATTGTTATAACAATAAAAGTTTCTGCTTTCTCCCAGAGGAAGGTTGTTTCACCTGTACGGGATGACTGTTACCTGTTACTTCTGTCATTCTACGTTCATCATATGTTATTACTGTGATTTTTTTTTTTTTTTTAAATCACCCTGCCTGTAAAAGGTATCACTTTCTAAGTAAACTAAACTTCATAACCATTTTCAACCTGAACTGTATCTTCACACAGTTTTCTATTTCCTTCAAGTTTTTTCAATTTCCAGCTTAAATCCCTTCATTACCTTACTTCACTTTATTTACTTTATGTGACTTCACTTTACTCAAGACTTGGGGCTCTAGTTTCCCGGCGCAGCGCGGGGTGGCGCAGTGAGGCGAACCCCGCGCAGAGCTAGTTTCGACCGGCGAAACGGCAGAGGCGGACAGTGTCCAAGTTTCGCAGGCGGAGGTTCGCCGAGATGGGAGTTGCGGCGCAGCGGGGGGAGGTGCCCACAGATTTGGCTTGGCGCAGTGACAGTTTCGTGCCAAAAGGCTTCGCCGAGGTGCGCCAAAAGCTCGCCATCTGAAACCACGTCTACTTTCAGCGCAAGGCGGAGCGGAGCCGGCGCAGTGGAAGTTTGGCTGGCTGGCGTACATTACCAAAACCTCACAATCAGCACAAACGGTGCCAATCTCCTTTGATCTGACATCAGCTGTGACGGGACAGTTGATATGGAGATATATGTATGTGCTGATTGTGATCGTAGCATTGAATAGTATTTTTTTCAGTATTTATTGCATTGTTCATGTGCCTGACATTCCAGAAGCCTGCCTGTGAGGTTTTGGTGACGTGTCCGCTCGCCGGTCTCCGCTCCGCGCCTGTCTCCTGAGCTCATTATGCCTTCGCGCAGCGCATTTTAAAGGCAAGGACAGGGGCTCATTTGATTGGTTACATGTGAATCGGCTGTGTCAAACCCACTCCATGCCTTCTCTCCTCCTCTCCGCCGGTAGGAGGGACGGCGGAGTACTTGCGCCACCGAGAACGGCGTGCCAAACTTGGAAAATCCGCCTGGCCACACCCAGTTGGCGAAGCGCATCTGCGCTACGCCCCCGCCTCGCCTGGTCTGCGAAACTAGAGCCCATGATCTCTCCCAGCCATGCTTGGCTACAATGCCTCACAAGCATTTATTTTGCACTCAGGCAAGCGAGACGGACGTTGCACTATAGCAGTATGATTGTTGAGATTTTCATCAGAATTTGTCAGTATGAGGAAAAAATGGGAAAGTACGTTTCAAGATAAAAATGGCTGGAGTTATGATATATATACTCACACACACACACACACACACGCATCAGGATAGAACATGGAATGGCAAACTATCCAATATCAGATAAGATCTGTACATAATTGCTGTCACTCTGTTCCCTACCCTTGTTTTTGATCCAGATGTTGCTTCAGTTTTCCAGGACAAACTCTGCTGACCGGAGAGCAGCATTTGCCCAGCCTCCCTCATTCAGCCTGCCTGTCTGTCCCCCAGCTGTGTGAGGTGACTGCCCACACTGAGTTTTAGTGTTTATGCAGGTGCAGCAGCTGGGTCTCAGCTAGGCTCCCCCCATGGACGCGCTGCAGACTGGCTGACTGGGCCAGAGCATTTCTTTTACACTGTTTATACTGGCACGTCAGGTCCAGGCCCTGCTGAGAGCTATTCTTGAGGTACTTAATTTTTGTGACTTTGACTCATGCAGCGACCCACACATGCATGGACACACTCGTCTGCTCTGCCTCTTGTCAGTCGCACACACACACACACACGCACATGCACACACACACACATGCACACACACAGCCATCCACATAATCCTGCATTACTCTGCCAGCCAAATTTAGTGCAGCCCACCACTACCTTCCCTCGTTGTCAGGAGACATCTGCAGAGTTCTGACATGTTAATTTCAGCCCCGACTTGACCCCCAGCTAATTATCCTTCAACTCCGTAAACACTAGTAGCACCAATTAACACCAATTAATGGCCACAAATCATTGCCAGATGCTGCACCATGAGTAATTTGCCCCACTTCCTACACTTGCACTTACAATTTCACACATTCACACATTTTACTGAAAGTAGTCCGTGGTATAGCAAAAAAGGCCATTACTGCTAATATTTAAGAAATGTGAGCGAAATAGTAACTAAAACATGATTGCAAATGAATGGGTCATCTTTAGCAAAGCTAAAAAATCTTTTTTCTTCTTCTTCTTTTTTTCTATAAATTGCTTTGCTAACAGACAATCTTCAAGGAGCACTGTGCCAAGTTGCCAGGGGTCTATTAAAGTGAAGACCCCTTAGACTCAAAAAGTCATTTGATAGTGAAGTCTACATGGTTCTAATCTTTGGCCTGACTTTGGTTGATAAATAATATGCTTATTCCACTTTTTTGAGTCGAGCCAAATATTTTTCACTTAAATAAACTTTTGGCACTGTTGCATAGTGCACCTTTGAAATCACATGACAAAACTAGGCAAATATCATTTACGCACACATGCCCACACACACACACACACACACAAAATGCACAACATATTTTACCGGAATCCAAAACAAAGTAATCTTTGAGCACCACATAGTCAAAAGCTTTTCTCTCTCCCTTTTCTGCCTGCTCCAACATTATTCTTGATTTGCTGCTTCATTGTTTGTATTGATTAGTCGAGTGTGTACTGCTTGCTGTCTTGCCTGCCAACTGTACCGTTGCCAAGGGAAAGCGTGAGCGAACCTCTGCCAGCGCTAGGCTCCTCCGGCAACAGCTGTGCCACATATGCTGCTGATCAATATAAACAAACATGGCCTCCCTGCACCAGGGACACGGATTGACAGGTATGATTCATCTTCTGTGCCACTGGTGGGAGGTGCAAGTAATAATAAGCAGAGATAGATCTTTTCCCATTGCGGCGAGACCACTGGGGTTAGTATGGGTAGGTCGGAGAGATCATTCGCCCCCCAAGGAAACTGGCAGGGTTCCCCACATAACCCCTCACAGTTTTGCTGAGGATTAGAGCAGCATGAATCCACCAGGGCTGTAATTTGTGGCATTCCGTACACAGAGTGATGCAGCGAAGATGAATGAGGAGCGGGCACAGATCATTGGTGCCGTGCCAGTCAGGCTGCAACTGAGCATATTCAACACAGACAGTAGGGAGAATAACAGTATCCAACTGATTCACTACACACTGTTTTTTAATATGTGCATTAAGCTACACCGCTCCAGCATTTGATCATTTCATCAAGTGAATGTGGCTTGGTATTTGATACAGCTCTCATCCAAAATAATGATGAAATGTCTGCACAAGTACCATTTAAGGATTCTGGTCCTTGCACTGCAGCCCGCTGTGGCTGTATGACATGAACAGCATTTTACTGTACCTTGTACATCACTTGATAGTGCCATTGTCCCAGAGGCACAGGCAAAGACATGGGCCATGGAGGACAATAGCCGCATAGAGCGAGTATGACGCCTTCTTGATGAAGAGTAATGGCTTGAAACAATATTTCCCCAGTGAGTAGAATTGAAATCTGAACACTGTGATATGGTTTCATCGCCATGCAATTTGGAGATGTCGGAACAGTTTTACCGGGGCCAGCACTGCATGAAGCAGCGAGGCACGGCCACAGAAGGAATTGATAACATACAGATAGCAATGTTTTCATGAGCGGTATCAAATCTTGTGACATCTCAGGGTGAAGGGTGCATTAACATAGTTGCAAAGCATAAAAATATAAAGATAAGGTAAAGCAGCAAGCCTTTGATTTTTGCTCAATATGAATTTTCATAATGCTTAATGAGGCAATTAATCTACTATATCTGCTATGAACCATCTGTAGTCAAAATAATGATGAATTGCGCAGTTGATTTAGATTATCACCTTGCGATATTAAGGTGCTGTGTATTTGTTACGTGTATTGTACTTACAGCAACCCTTACACAGCATTCCTGCAATTACCACATATTTAAGTTTCTAATCTTTTGTTCTATAACCTGTCTAAGATGCAAAGATTTTCCTTTACAAATGTGAATTCGCAGCAGCACAAACCCTTCTGCACCACAACAGAGCCTGAAGCCTAAATATGAATATTCAAACATCCCAGAGTCACACTTGTTTTGATGACCCTTGCTCCGGGTTGTTATTTTCCCCGCCATGTGTATCACTCACCACTGTCTAATCTCCAAATGGTAATCAGCCAACTTTAATTAAATCCCAAACAAAAAAATTAAATAAATAAAAAGATACTCTTAAAAACACATATTTCAAAACACAATGTCTCTCCAAGCTAAGATTATTAAAATAATTAATAATAAAATGTCTTCAATCAGTGCTACTGATATGGAGCTACTTAATAATCAGGGTTGATATTTAGATAAGGGTTGATTGGTTCATTTAAATCAGGCTCATTGTGCAGGGCTGTCATTAACAAGACCACGACTCTGTTGGAAATCTCCATCATGCAGGCTGTCAAAAGTCACTCCTGACAGTTCCCTCAGGCAACCTACTTGCTTCCCTCCATGACGTCACCACTATTTATGGCTGCAGGCTATGAAGTCAAGAGAAGTCAAGATGTATTTATTTAATGTTATTCTTGGTTAGTTAAGTGCCGTGAATCCTAACCTTGCATTGCCAGGCAAATTGGGGGGGGACAGGAACAAGCGGCAATCTTTGCTGTGTTAACAAGAAATACTCAAAAGAAATGAGCCTCGCAATGTAGCTGGAAGGCATGCTGTTGATAACGCTCCACGCTCCACCAAAGCTAGTGTCAAAATCCAGTACTAATGCAACTGCAGTCAAGGCCATGGCAACAGCCTTTTTCTCTCGCATTCTTTGACAAGAGCTGCACAGCTGTGGAGAGAATTTATTTGTTTACTTTATTTACCAGTCAATTGCATTTTAATGTGACTTGCTCAGTGTCCACACTCTGTCTTCAGTTGTGGCCCATGTAATGATGGTGATAGATAAAAGACGGTTTAATTACACAGGAGCCTAATTGTCTACATGCAAAGCCTCCATTAGAAATCTATACCATCCCTGAGCAGGAATGAGTCTGATTTGTTGCCTCCTTCCTTCTGATGATAGATATTGTAGCTTTATTTAAAAAAAAAAAAAAAAATGCATGTTTTGATATGAGCAATATAAAGGAATGTTACGTTGAATCTTTGAGCAAAACCCCTGTACCTCAATGGCTGAGATAATATGGTGAAAATGTAATGAAATGTATGGCAATAGCAGCTGCACTCTTTTCTCCGTCCTAGCAACACACACAGCGGCCACCCGTACCGCACATAGTTATCATTCTGTCTTGCACACAATCACTGGAGAGAAGTTAACAGGAAATAGAATATTCTGGTCACTCCTAGCAGTTGCTGTGGTGTATTTTAGTCCCTGTGTGATGCCATTTATTACTGCCCTGTCAGAACTCTCACGACTCAGGGCTCAACAACTAATTGAGATGACATTTCTAAGTACACACACACACACTGCGACAAGAGATGGGTAGTTATACTGACACACACACACACACACACACACACACAGAAAAATGACATGAAAGAGGTTACACCAAGACGGCACTAAACTAGTGGATGCCTAAAATTTTCTCTGAGCCACTGTGCTCACATTTCTTTGAACTTTAAGTTTGTAGATTCTAATCATGGTAGTCTGAATTTCAAGAAGTGTCCAATACAATATTAATTACAGTGAAAATAATCTCTTCTAGCATACATTCTATACTCATTGCAATTTAACATATATATATATTTCTCTTTTTTTTGTCTTGGAACCCATCATCCATTCATTAGACTGGATCCTGTCTAGTGTGCATTAATATGCACAGGGACACACATAACATTAATTGGTGTGCAAGCATTCTGCTGGTTAGATTAAAGTTCAGACATGTTTTACAAAACTGCTATAAAACTGGATATAAAATGCTGATGTGTCTCTAGACCTCAAGTTTGAGTGGAGTCACAGGTTCTTGGTGTTCAAGCCGTGTCCGAGTCACTAATGTTGAGTCTGAGTCATGTCCAAGTTCAGCATTATCTGTGCCTGAGGCCAAGTTGCTTGTCCATCTGAGCTGATTTTCAAGCTGAGCTCTGAGCCGCCCTGTTTGTTGTTAGCTGACATTAATGTCTTTGGCTACATATTTAACCTGCTTGCGGAGGTCACATTTCATCTCTCGAAGACATATTTGTAAGTATGTGGAGACTGAATCACTCAGGCCATGCAGACAGTTGAGAATGTCACCTAATGTTAACAAAAGTGCTGAAGAGCACACAGCTAAAATAAGATTTCTTTTCACATTAGCTCACTTTTTTGGATGCATGCTTGACAGATGATCATTAAAGTTTGACACTGCCCCAGTCTGTTCTTCGATTGTTCATTTGCAGATCGGGCATCTAGCTGAGCTCATGGTTGAATCCATCATAAAATCTGGATAGGCCAAGAACACCACTCAGGGAGTTTCCTGCTGCTCATTTAGGAATTAAAGTAAGCCTCCACGCCTCTGTACAACAAGGATGGAAAAAAGAAGACAAAAGAAAAGAAAAGTCCTCAACTATGGCCTCCAAGTGCAAAGGCAGTATACACAAGTCTGAGTCATTAGTACTCGAGTCCGAGACAATTTAATTCATCAATTATTTTTTATGTCACCTGCCTCTCTGACACCGTTTATATTTCCATGATAATGTCACAAGAGCATTCCTCCGCCCTACTAAGCGATAAGCACAACACAAGGGAGGGAAAATGGAAGAGAGAGTGTCCATGTAATGCTTATGATCCAAAATGTAAAATAGAAAAAGTGCAGTTTTACAAAATGTTAAATGTGTCCTCCCGGGATGAATGCAGAATTGACATTTTAGGCTTTCTTTTCTGATATATCTTCTTTGAAAAAAATGGTCATGGCCACATATTAAAGTGCTCTACAGGTTGTATGGCACAGGGGACACACAAGCAAGGACTTGGACCCCGTCATCCTAACTCTGTTGTCGTACATCTCTTATGGTCTTATAAATCACAATTCAGCCATAGCAACTCTCAGTGGAAGGTATGCAAAGAAGACTGTGTGTTGACTAAAACGTACCGGGAATTAATCTGTTTGGGTTTCACGTCCTTGGTTAACAGATTAATAGCTTTTGCCTCTAACATTTTACAGATATAGACTTGTGAAAGGCCCTCGGTTGTATTAAGAGTACAAGCTGATGCTATGGTAACAACGGGTGACAAGAAAGCACTGTAATCTTATAAAAGTGACTCTGGTTGGATCAAAATGCAGCTGCCAGAATCTGGGTTATGTATTAAGACATTATTTCTGTACTCATTTTCATTATTTCTTATTCTTTTCACTGATCACATTTCATGGAGCACCGTTTACATTGCAGTACTTTTAAATTACCAAAAACTTGAACTAGCATCCACCTACATACGGTGGGTGATGTGCTGTGCCTCTACCAGCCCACACAAACTGAAGTTCACAGGATTCTGGTTTACTGGTCAAACCAACAATCAAGAGCAGGCAGCCGTGTTTTGTCACGCAGACTTCTAGCGCTGTGGAGCAGTCTGCCTCGTGACGGACAGGGAATAAGCCGGGTTCAGTTTTTAAAACCAGCGTTTTAATCATCACCATTAAAACACATTTTCATGGTAAAATTTGCATACAAATATAGGCTTTCACAAATTTAAATCACGATTCAATTTTGTGGGTACCGCATTCGCACTTTACTCTTCATTTGTCTCTGAATTTCTTTCTTTTTTTTTTTTTTTCTGGGCACATTTTGATTCCACGGCACAGTGGTAAAATCAATCCATGAATGCATGAGCTCCTTTGGGAGAGATCGCCACCTCTCAGTTTTTAGAATGGTCCAAATGAATCACACTCTGGCAGGAGCAAAGGGCTGCACTGAGAGGAGAAGAAAGATTCTTTAAACTTTTTCGCACTGAGCAGGCCATGACTGTACTTGCACCCACAATAACACAAACACTCATTCACAACTGGAGAATTGTTATTAACCTCTAAGCAAGAGAATCAAATCTAATTAGTCCTTAATTTTTCATAACTAACAAACAAAATAATACCATATTACTTAGGGTTACTGCATATTACTGACAAACTATTTATGTAGTACAATAACAGCAGTGCTGGCAGTATTTGTTTAGCAGTCTACAAAGAGAACAAACAACTAAACTTCTGTTTATGTTGCGCTAACATTGCCAGAAGACCCTCCTGGTTTCAGGCAGCAAGCCAGGGGCGAAGCAGCAGCTCATGCTTCCTCTGGATGAGCCACGGCTACAGGCACCACAGACTCTGGTTGGCATAAATGCGTTTCAAAATACTTAGAAAATGGTATTTCTGAGTCCATTTTGGTGTGTTTTCCTTATGCCCATGGATAACTGACCAAATGGAGATGACATGTCCTGTGGCACTTAGTCCCTGTTAAAAGTCTTCCACTGCATCAGAATGGCGAGCAATGAGCATAGCACATTCTGCACATCCTGTGTTTATGCTGGAAATTCACATGCTGCTGTCTCCGTATGCTGATATCCTCATAATCTGTGATATGTTGCATATGGAATCTGGCACTGGCTTCACACTGCATATACACACTATCTTGTTAAAACTGTTGGTTACACTATTTTCAAATACACCCCGTTTGTCATATTGTTAATTAAATTCTTTTTCTTGTGCTGTGTGCTGTTACTTTTGTTGCTGCAATGCCGCAATTTCCCCACAGGCATACACAGGGTGGCTAATCGGGACAACCGTGACGAATCCTGTTGGGCCAGCGAGTGTGTGGGCCGCCTGGATGCCTCGGGATGTAATAATTTTAGAAATTGACCAACTTGACTTGCTGCATGACCCGAGCAATGACGATATGTGTAGGAGGTTTCTGCCAACGCTCTTTCCATTTCACAGTGTGTGTCAGACTGGCAATGGCACACAAACACACACACACAAACACACACACACACACACACACACAAAATCTGCTGACACACCCCTCCAAAACCAATAATGTAATGAGAAGTTTTAAAAGTAAGTAGCCTTTAGTGTTGTTGTAAATTATAAAGAAAACAGGGACAAAGGGGACATAAAGGTTAGAAGAACAAGCAGATTTAAAAAATAAAATTAAAAAATAAAGTAAAATGTGTATGTAAACAATCTTGCACCAACAGGACCTGTGCACAGTGTAACGATGATGAGGATGGTGGTGGTGATGTTGTTGTTGATGATGATGATGATGATGATGATGTAGCTGCAGAGACGGACTGATACAACAGTCAGGCATATAATAAGGCATGCATTGTGCAATGTTACTGAAGTGTTTAAATGATTTGCTGCAAGCAAAATAATTGCAGTGTGTAGTTATAATGTGGCTACCTAAGTGACAGGCAACTGTGCATTGACTTTGCAAAGTCATTAATGATTTATTTCATGCTCTGTGAGAATATGATTTGCTGCTGTTTTGTGTAGTCACCGAGCAGAGTGTGCCAGTGGAGCAGGTTATTGACGAGACAGTTTCAGGGCCCAGCCAAGAGTCCAGGAGGATCCCTGAGGACAGGAGAGGCAGAGCTGTGCACAACGCTATTAGAAATGCAATGAAGCACAGTGTTCACGCGACAGAGAGACATATTTCAGAACCATCATGATGGCTGCTGCCACTGCTGCCACCACCAACCCGGCAATAGGTGCTAACCAGGCTTTACGCCCGTGAGTTGAACATTATGTCTGACGTTAAGGCACTTTTGGACGTTTCCACCAGTTTGGGATTTTCATGGTCTAAACTGAACTGACCAGCACGAGCACAGAGTACATGGGAAAATGACCTATAAATCTTACATGTGATTTTTAATTTTAGTCTATCTCAACTTTGAGGTAAGGGAAAATTGGTTTAGCCCACATTACGAGAATTATACATTTGCAGCTAGCAAAGGCTGAGTTAGGTCAGTTTGAACTGGGAAAATTTTATGGTGGTAACATAACTGGGAATGTGATAAGTGACCACTTTTCATGGCTTTTCTGTTTTTGCAGAGCTTTTTGAAACCCGCAAGATATTTAAAACAAAAGTCACACACAGGCTTACAGACACGCAGGCACTAAAGTAGAAACACACACAGACACACAAATGCATCAGTAGTTCCATCTCCCAGTGATGTCAGAACCCGATGGTCTTCCCATCTGTGCTGTGGACTGATGTCTTGTCTGTCCCAGGCGATCCCCACAGAGAGCCAAACCCACAGTCTGCTGACCTCTGACTCACCCAGGAAATTACCTCACTACATAGGAAACAACCTCACACTCGGCTGGCTCCAGGACCGCAGTAGCTACAAAGAAGGGCCATAACAGTTCATACCCAGGAGGACCGAGCGTCTCACACTTTTTATGTTTTCCAGCAGGGCCGATGTGTCTGTCTAGATCCCTCTAGATCTGCTGAGATTGTCAAGAAACAAGGTTTTTTTTTATTAGGTCCACTGTAAAAACAGAACTTACCAACGGACAGAGTCATTTATAATCATTCAAAACTATCATTCAACACATAAAACTAACCGGTATTACTGAAAAACATGCTGTTGCTAAACATAAGTAGTAGACTCACTTATATTATCTGCTACCCAATGCTAAATCTGTATATTGGCCAACTGCAACATGAAAATTCAAACCAGCAACATAGTGGTAGGAGAGGAGAAATCTCAGCCAACAGTGAACAGTTCTCGCTATTACACTCAAAGACGTAATTTCCATCACTTCAGTTTAACTTACATTGATTTCTTGGCCCTGCAAACACGGTTTAGATTCAAGTCTCAAGTCTGTTATTTCCACAATTATGGCTAAATGATTATAACTGCTTAATGGTGCAAATGTCAGCTCCAGATCAGCCCTAAAATCGAATGAATTGATTCTTGGTCCAAGACTCATCTTGTCTGTCAACCAAATTTCATGGAAATCATTTTACATTTGTTTTTAAGATATCCTGCTGACAGACAGACAAACAAGCTAACAGTCAAAATCATGACCCCCTCAGAGAAGGTGATTCCTGTTAGATGATAACTGACTGATATGATGGACATCTGCACCTACGATATTGGGCATCAAGTGGTCACCACAAAGAGAAGGAGTGCGCCCTTCAATAACAAAATTAGCATAACCACTTTCCACAACCTTGCCAAGGCATAAACGTCACCGTTGGCCAACCTCATCAAATATAATATCCCATAAAAATTAATGGACTACCACAACTACAAGCATCAGTGCATAATAAATAAGTGCTCACAAAAAAGGACACATCCCAATAATGAATCACATCTTCATCATGAAATCCTTTAAGTTAGGAAAAACTCCAAAGAGCATATCACTAATCATATATAAATTTAACATAATATAACATATTCTAAATAAAATAGCCCATGTATTGCTGTGCTATTTCAAGACAGTACCAGCACAGTTGGGATTAGAGTCTCATCACATCCTCCCATAATATTTCTTTCACAACACTCTCACTGGTTTCATTATTTGACAAGATGCTCACAACTGGCAGACATGAAACTATTGTGCTAAGTTAGCTCTCATTTGTCTTAATGTGATTCGTTTCATCATCACAGATACTGTAGGTTTTCACTGGAAACATTGTTTTTCATTAAAAAAAACACAACCTGCTAGGAGCTCTTTGTTTTCAGATCATTTAATATAAATGTGCACATTTACAGCTAAAAGACCCCAGGTCCAACCTTTCTTTTTGGTTTAGTTTTTATTATGTATTAGCAGTGGGGAAACATTTTTATTTGTTATTGACTGAGGGTGCTGAATAATGATTTGATTAACACATACATGCACACACACACACACACGCACGCACACACACACTGTCCTCAAAACCTGGGAGACATCACACATGAAAGGTGCTCGACATCAGAGGGAGTCAAATTGGCCTTGGCTGGGAGGATTGGTCCAATCAACCTCCAACCGTATAATTAGTAATTAGATTGGGATTAGAGTCAACTCCGAGTGGAGGAGCGTGGCCAATTCAAATCAGCATATGAAATGTGATTAAATTAATAAGAGAAAAATTGAAATATTAATGTCCTTTTTTTCCACTGGGTCTGAGTTTGATTTGTTTGAACTTTGGTTAATTATGGACTCACAGAGAGTAAAAGATGTTGGGATTTTTTAAAAACCATTTTAATTTCATTGTACAATAGGAATTCAATGGAATATCTTATTCACATTATATTCCCAATAAACACAAACAGTAGAGTGTATGAACATTCATTTATTAGCATTATGGCAAGGGGGGCTGATAATAAAAAAGTGTATAACTTCTGATTTTACAGTGTTACAGCTTAGGGATCAAATGTCATACATTTATTTCCACAAGGTTTTCATGCCACATCCTGATGTTGAATTATTTTTCACCGCCTCCTATCACAAGTGAGCTAAGTGCAGGTAACCCAATCCAATTTTCTGAAAAGAAAATACACAAGTCTCCTTGCTCAGCACTCCATCTCCAGCCCAAAATAATCCCTTGCCAGCTGATTATTTGGAAGAGGTAGCAGGTAATGGTGCTGCCTCCAGCCCCGAGGGCCTGTCCTTCCCCGAGATTGTCTAACTTCTCTGACATGTCATGGAAAACTCCTGCTCACCTTGAATGCTCACAGTTTGGTTTTCTAAAGTTTCAGAGAGTCGCAGGGGTCAGAACAGACTTCTCATGCTAATGGCCTTGGGGTGGGAAACAGGAGTTTGCGCACGCCGCGTGAAATAACGGAAGTCCTTTTGATTCAAGCCGTGGGAGCCCCAGATAATTCATCAGTCTCCTTTTCAGCTCTTCAATTGAATAATTCTATTCTTTCAAGGATTTTAGTTCATTGCATTGTGCGCTATATTTAAATTTCTGTCAAACACTGAGTAGAGTGACCATTTGTGTCAAAAGTTTTCGGCATGATGGGTGCTTAGGTATTAAAAGGATTAATTCTTAACAACATACCTGTCATTATGATCTGGATTTTTTTAAAAGCTTTAATAAGCATAGTTATCAAAGGGGTTCTTATGTGAAGCTGACAGCCATTCATTTCAAATGGGCAGGTATTCCACCTTGCCTATTAAGGCCCAATTTAAAATTTCTCCCATTTCCATAATTTAAGCTTACACTGCTTAGTTTGTACTTGCAAAAAAAAAAAAAAAAAAAAAAAAAAAAAAACAATGCACATGTGAGACTTCACAACAAAATTACCTGTCTACCCATCTTTGAGGATGCATGTCCCCTTTCCTGGCATAAAAAGTTTAATAATTCACCATGTGACTTAGGATTGTGCTTTATTTGCATGTAAACCTGTGTGAGACATGGCTGTGTGGGCTTTCGAGCATGTATGAAAAATTCAGCTCAAACAAGCCATGTGTGAATGGAGGAAGTTAAATATTGACGAGACAGGACGGCCTCACAAAGCTCTGTTGTAACACGTAGACCTCGTCGGTGCGCTCTGTTGCAAACACCAGAAACGGTAGAGTGTGTTCTACAGAAAAACCGCAACTATCGTTAATGGTTGTGATGGTGGGATGGAGAGAGGAGGCTCGCGGGAGAGAAAGAGTGTTGGAGTGTGTGTGTGTGTGTGTGTGTGTGTGTGTGTGTATGTCTGCCCTGGTTTGAGTCTGTCTCCCTTGGCTATGCCCAGAGCCTGTTGCCTTGTCCTCAGCTAACTTTATCTGCTCTAGCGTAACTTGATATTGTATTTTCTCTGGAACAGGGCAAGAGCTCGCTCCAAATAAGTTCACAAGGCAAAGTGAAGCAGGAAGGGAGTTTTCAGAAAAATGTGAAAGTGTGTATTGCCTGCAATTTGATGGGACAGTAAGTTAGTAACTCTTAACATTATTAAAGCACATACTAATAGCATTTGATCATACTGAAATGCATTGTCATTTTTCCTTTTTGCAAAATACCCTCAATTTCACACACCGGATGACTGAAGGTGTTCATTGCTACCAGACCCAGAGGTCAACCAAGAAAACTACCTGGCAAATTTGAAATGTGAATAGCAAAGCATTTTCAATATGTAATTGAATTTTTACGGATGTTTTGATCACAACATCAGAAGACACATGTCATTTTTATTTAAACAGATAAGAGCTCTTATGGCAGCCCATTGTCCCCTATATTTATTGAGGGAGAGATCCTTCGCAAAGGCATCTGCTATGTTTTATTAATGAAGATGCTTGTACTACAGAGGGAGGGGTAGAAAAACTCACACACACTGCTAGGGGGACTTGATCACTCAGCGCATTAAAATGTATGATACAAGGGAGTTAGTGAGGCGGTTATCTATGAGGAGAAAAAAGATAAATAAATATTGAAACATCTCTATGAAATATTAACGGCAGCACAAACAATGAAAGTAACTAAGGGATTTAGGAGTGGCCAAAAAAGCCCGTAGGGGATCAATTTTCAAAGGCAGCAAAGCTGTATACTGTCTTTCAGATATTTTTCACTAAGGGGGAATACGAGCAATTTTCTGAAGCATCTTAGATGAACTGCTTCACAGCGTGAGAAAATAAACATTTCTTTGAGATCACAGGTTTCCCCTCAGAGAAGTGAATCCTGTGCTTTTTTTTAATGCATCATTGGGAGACAGAAAGGGAGGGGCTGTGTATTAAATATGATGACTCTTGAGATGTTTGATTTATGATTGGAGAAGCTTTTGATCTAATTTTCACCTAAAAAGGAGTGTTTTTGAGAGGAGGGGATTTTTTTTCTTTTTCTGAATGACTGGTTTGTAATGCACTTTTCCTATCGCTGTTTCCATCGTTTTTACCTGTACCATGTCATCTTAACATTCACTCCTGTATTGATAAAGCAGCTTGTAGTAAGAATAGCCTCCAACCACTCAAAATAAATAACCACTATGTAATAAAATAAATAAAAACACACACAGATTCATATTCAGCAGGTCCACCCTGGTTGTGTTGTGGATTTACTTGCGTTCCTCAGAGTGAACCGAGAGAAAAGTTGGTTTCTGCTCGTGGTCAAATTTCATTGACTTTCTTTTCCAGAAGGCTCAAACTTTCTGCTCTCTTCTCCGTGCTTTAGTGTCTGGAAGGAGGGAGTTGTTGTGGTTGTTGACTTGCATTCAAGCCGATACTGTTGGACTGATCATTCTGGCGAAAATACATGGAATACTGAGATCCTCCTGGGATTAGAAAGGGCAAGACAAGTATAACCTCCACAGACAGCCTCTCACTGCAGGGGCGAGTGAGGGAGAGACAACACCAGCATGCTGATTGATATGCTTTTGATCTCTCTACTATGTTTTGGGAGCAGACTTATCAACCGTAGCGAGATTGCAGGAGCAAAAGTTGTCTTTTGGGAGAAAGACATTTGAAAGATACAACAACCCATGCATTTAAAACCAAACCGATGTGATCTATTGCACAAGTCTGGCTGTTTCTAAGCAGTGGGATACTGTACGTTTTTTTACTGAAATGAATGACAACCCCTCTCTAAATTCTCTGAGTTGCGTGACCGATTCTTTGGGTTCAGTATTTGTGCTTTTGCAGAGATTCCTCAGTGCTATTCAAGTGTTGGTTCAAGGTACTGTATTTCATTCACATTCAAAATTCAGATCTAAACAATGTTGTTTTCATCATTCTGCTAGCTCCAGGCAACTCTCAAAGTCACAAGGGAGTGGAAGGCTTCTACAAAAGAAGTTTAGGTCTGTCAAAAAAAAATCTGTAGGTAAAAATGTCTACATGTCCTTGGGGTTGTTCAGGAAATAACAACTGTCTCTAACTCTGGCAGCTCATTTGGAGTAAATAAATAAATAAATAAATAAAAATACAGTACACTCCAGCCGCCAAATCTTCAACTCTTGCCCTTCTTTGACTGAGTCCTGACCGAGTCTTGAATCCAACTGGAGAGGTTAAAAAAATTCGGAGGCACCAGCTAGTTAGGTGGTAAGACTGTTCAGTGGGCTGCCCAAGGCATTAAAGGAACAGAATTCATCCAAAATACAAAACAGATATTTTCTCATCAACCCCCAGTGCAATCTATCTGTCCAGATAGTTTCTATGTGGTGAGGTTTCCACCAATAAGACATAAAGGAGAAACACTGCCAAACTGTATCTATCCTCCTCTATCTAGCACATGTTAGAGGAGGATAGATACAGTTTGGAAAGAAGGAAATACAATACTCCTTGTCCGCAAAGGCTGTAAATTATTAGACTTGTGCTATTGGTTTTAAGATCTGCTGCTGTTAAATCTTTCACGTACTGCAAATAAAGTCTTGCACACTGTCTAACTTGCAGCGATACATTCAATGCGATGTTTCGGTACTAGACCCTGATCAGGTAAAAATGCACCTTGCACTGACACCATCTGGATGGATAGACTGCACTGGGATCAAGCTGGTAACCTTTTTTTCTTTTGGTATTTAGGTGAACTATTCCTTTAATTTTTTTTCTTGCCCCATTTGGTTCTCTGAATCTATGTTTTTTTTTTTTCACCTCATTCATGCTTTTTCTTTTCTTTTTTTTTCTGAATCAGGTCTGTCCCGTCTTTGTCTGTCTAATCGCTCTGGCGGTGGTTAGCTATTGGTCCAACTAGTGACCCTTCCCTCACCACTGCCCAGCAAACCACACAAATACAATAGCAGTGACGCACAGCAGCGGTGGCAGAACGTCTGCTGGGTGGCAGAGCAGTCACAGAGCGAGGTACCTCTGTCACTCCCTGCTCTCCACACAGTGTAGACGGTGTGATGTGGGCCAGAGATGGGCGTCCACCCAATATCCAAGTTTACAAGTGGACAAATAAGGCAAATCTAAACTGAGAGCATGAATTTTTCAATACCAAGCACTTTGTCACTTATAGCACAATAAATATTAAATCAAATTGCTGGAAAAGCCTGATCTGATGGAAGATGACAGCAAAATAAAGAATTGTAAGTTTCTTCGACTCAGTGGAGGTCCTCTCACTTCACTCTGAATTTAATTGAAATTCTGAGAGCATCCATCATTTTAATTGGATCAAGTATAATGTAAATAAGAGTCCATGCTGTCTTATTAAGAAATACTGGTTTGGTGGCAGGATACCTACCTTCCTCGCACTGCTTTGCACACGCACATACACACAAAAACACACACAAAGGCAAAAATTATATAGTGAAGTGTTCTACAGAAAGATAAAGAGGAGACATATATTTTTATGAGTCAAGGCAGCAGCACAATGTCTTCCAGGTCATATCTCCTCCTCCCTTCTCCTTCCTTTCTGCTACCATCATAGGATGTGTGCCTACCAATTAACCAAACCCACCTCCACCCCTTTGCTATTTCAGAACAAGGGGCTCAGGTATGAGCCCGAGGGATGGAGACAAGCGTGTGTTTATGTGTGTGCATGTGTAGGAGTCCACAGCTGCATGGCGTGTCTGCTTCCCCCGCCTGTAGACCTGCTGCCATTTATCGCCTCATTACCATGGAGGAGAGGAGCAGAGGGTGGGTGGAGGTAGCCTCCGCAGACCGCAGTCGTGGCTCTTTTTTTTTTTTTTTTTTTATGAATTACGAATCACAGTGCAATTTGAACACATTCCATAGCCTCCATTACCCAAAGTTGCCACAGGCTGGCAGCTCTTTTTGTTTGTTGTTAAGTCAACGCTCACCTGATGAGTGATGGCAAACTTGGAGTGAATCCTAAACTTAAATCGACAGGTAAGTAACTTGCAGAATCGCTCATTGATGTTATATTGATGTCCCCAACATTTAACTGCTGCTGTAATGCCATCGCCCATACCAGAGTGTATTACTGTTATTCAAACAGGAATTTCCTCATTTGCCATTGTAAATGCACGTGATTCATTTTCTGGCTTTTGCTATTGATCCGTACTTGGGATTCACTCCTAGAATTTACTGCCAACCTTGTAGCGAGTATTGATTCAGTGGTGTTATCTGCGCAACGTGTGATGGCCTGAAGCTATATTTGTCACTGGTGTCTATGAAGCAGCCCACAGACTGAGCTTGTACCGCATTAAACAAGTCCGCCGTGGTGTGTATTGGACGCTGTTGCATGTGTGTGTGACCAGTGTGTGTTTGCATGCATGCGTGGATAAACAAGAAACTGTAAACATGAACAAAGTTAGGTGAAGGGTTCGAAAAGAAGGCTATCTCCGTAATGAGTTGTCCAAACACAAGATGTGAAATTATTCTATTTATCAGTGGCAGGTCGTTGTTTAATTGCCCCGCCTTGGATCATGTGTTCCAAAGCACACTCTGTAAGCAAATAATATAACAAGATGGATTTTCACATAGTGGCGTCTCGTGCGTTTCAGTGCTATTTAAAGTTTGGCCATAAATTAAGCAGTGATGCATTATTCATGATGGCACTTCTACACTCCCCGGAGGATTTTATGCAAAGTGGGGAGTCGTCTCTCTCTCTCTCTCTCTCTCTCTCTCTCTCTCTCTCTCTCCCTCCCTCTCTCTCTCTCTCTGCCTGTCTGGTGACTGACTACATTATCTCACTAATGGTCTGAGTCAATGAGTCTCTCTCACACTCAGGTACACATGTCAAAGCTGTGGGATCATACAGGTTGTTGAGATGAAGTGAGCAGCAAATTAATTGTCTCCTCCATAAACACTTACGCCAGAAGTTTAATAGCAAAGCAGCAAAACCTGACAGTGAAAAAAAAACTCAACAACAACAAAAAAAAACAACATTCCCTATTTACAGGAAGCTTCCCTTTAATTTGGCTGGGTGTGAAACAAATTTGCCCCTAGACTCCAGTTTTCAAGTCCAACCAAGTGTGAGTGATAGAAACAGAGAAGAAAGACACCGAGATATAGAAAGATAGACATAATAAAACAAAAACAACAATAACAACAGCCATTCTCTCCGTGCCTGTGGGAGAGGTATAGGTGTAGTAAATGTGGAGTTGTGAATGTGGCATGGTGTTCCTCTCAGTGGGGGCAGGGTGGAGAGTGGACAGAGGGAGGCCGCTTACCAGAGCCCTCCGAGCACTGGAAGGAGGGGAAAAAGTGTTGACAGCAATTTCACCGCAGGGTAGGAGCACACACAGAGCGCCCCAGGTGCCCCGGCCCGTACACAGTGTCTGATTGCAGTAAATTGTGGTGCTGTTTTTAGTACACAAACAAAACCTTGCTGTGTGTTTGGCTGCTCCCTTCACTGAGCAGGCTTGTTGAAGACAGAGGAAAAAGAGCCTGATGGTGGATATTATGTTTTTTTAATGTAAGGTAAGCAGCAATTTAATCGTGTTCCAATCAGTGTTTTGCCTTTGTGCTTTTAGTGAGGCAATAAACATGACATTACTGTATGTTATTTGATACTATACGTTTGCCTCGGTCTGTGAATCTCAATGAGGGTGACTGAAAATTTTGCAAAATGGCATAATTCATTTGTCTGTAGTTTTAATTTTCATATACATGTGATTTGTTTCATCTACCATGTAATTCTACTGTATGAAAGAAAGTGGTAGCATGGATGCAGAATGCCGCACTGCTCCATTGCTACATGAACAACCTATTAAGAAACAAAATGCACTCTTCCAATTTGCATTTTAGAATCACAGTTTCTGCCTTTTTATCAGTGGGCAAAAAGCTTGGAACACTTAAAGCGATTACGGCAATGCATTGCATGAAAAAATGATGAAGCATGGCCATTCTAATAGGCTGCGACATCTCATCTAAGATCCCCACTCCGTCTAACAGTGCACTTATTTTCCAGAGAGAAAAGTATTTTCCTCCTATCTCATCAATCTCGCTTATGCAAATGAGTGTCTTAATTTGGTTAGGGGCAGAGTCATGTGGGAGATAGGAGAAAGTACAATCTTGTTTACCTTAATGGGGAATGTTTTCAGCCCAGTTAACCAATGACGGAGGCTCATTTAGTCATGCTAGAACCAGGAACTGGGTTACTAATGCAAAAATCTGTTTGACCACAGCATAAGAAAGTGTTATCTTCTATATGAAAATAAGGAAAAATCATACACTCGCCTTGACAACTCATCTGACGTACAGGAAAGTCAAAATGAAATGTTCCTTTTCAAGAGCTGTGAATGTATCACGGTGTTCCTTTCAGTGGGGGGACATGGTCTAAAATGCCAGCAATAATTGCACATATTATCTTGAATGTCTTGAATATCTTTAATGTGTCAGTGCTCACATACAAAATGATATGTAATGCAATGTGCACAACCGGGGGAATACCATGGAGACATGAACAATTGCTAGTTAGAAAGTAACATTAATCCTCTATAAATGGCACAGAAACCAAAGGATTGAGGTAACATAGCAATTACAGCTGCCCTTGACCCCTTCTCTGATAACCATGCACAGCAAGAAGGCACAGAAAATAATTATAGTCAGCTGGATCCTTTATAATTTCGGGTAAAAGTATACTTGTTCTCTGGAACGTTATGTGCCATTCTTGTTCTTTCTCTCCACTGCTTCCCCTAAGCAAAAACCATCATGAGACTGATGTGTTCCCTGTCACTGACATCTATTCTGCTCGAGGACAGCTAACACTGATTTCACAATCTTGGGAGATAGAGGTGCACATACACATAATGTACAAACTGTACCAGTACCTGCATGCACACACACACACACATGCAAACACACATACGTACACAAAAACAAGCACACACAAGCACTCTGCCTTTCCCTCATGTACCAATACACATACATAAACATACACCCTCTCATATGTTCCCAGACACTTATACAGTAAACACACTCATGCAGGTCCAACATAGATGGTCCTTTGTTATGCAGTGTAAGCATGGAGGTGTGTCAGTGCATCCGTGTCTGTACCCTTCCCTACATTCGTCTGCTTGTGCACAGATGTGTGTCAGTGCATTCATGAAAATATGTGCACTACAGTTGACTTGAATTAATTAAACAAACTAAAAACAAGGATGAAAAACATTAATAATAAAACAGAAATACCAAAATCCTAATTGCAGTTTAAGACCTTTGATAAGTCTTGACAGAATTGCCTAGAGTAGCCACATCTAGAGGAGCATCAGTACTTTCTGGGCATCCAACGCCTTCTGTCTTTACAATAATGCTTAAATGACAGTGCTACCAAAACAATTTCATGTATTTCATCCTCAGCCAAGGCATTTATCACCAAGTGTTTTGACAACCGCTCAGCACACTCTTGAGATGAGGGGTCCATAGTGATGATTAGTCACTATGTGTCACTGATGGGACCCTAGCTGTCACTGTCTTGGCTAAACCCAACAAGATGCCCACTCAGCTGCCATCCTGACAGCCATACAAGTTTGTCTTACTTGGCTCTTTTTCTTTCATGGGTTTTTCCTCTCAAGATGCCTGTCTTCCTGCCTGCTGGTGGCTTACCAGGTGCTTGTCCCTCATTCACAAACGTGATGAAGAGTGGCCTCTTGTAGGTCACCCTGCCTTTGTATTTGTGCTCCTTCTCCAATGTGACTGCAAACTCTCTGAGGACCTGATCATGCCTCCAAGTATATCTCACTTGTGTTAGAGCAACTTGGCATGACGTCAGTGCATGGTACAGAGTGCCTCTCTTTCTAACTGTGCACGAGCTTTCTTCTTTCAGCAGAACTGGCTTCTCTCCAGTATTGGTGTTGTGATGTTCTAAGCCCCTGCCATTTTTGGCGTATTACTCCAACAATATCTTTATGCCTGAGGCTGAGTATGATCTCCGCTTCTGCCACTGCCTTGAAGGTGGAACACTTTCTCCCCATCCTCACTTCAACCCCTGCCATGCAAACTTTTCATTTCTGGTCTTTTCACTTCTTTCAAGGCCATGATCAGTCTGGACATTCCCACTTTATGCTCTTCCACCACAGATATTATAAGCAGCTGGAGCTGTTTTGCTGTAGAACCCAAGCCTTGGGAATCTTGGTGGTACACCACACCATGTGTGTGTGTCGTGATGGTAGGATCATACATGAATCCTCTGCTTGGTGGCTGCCTGATGTCTGTGGCTGTCTTTGAGCCTCTGGTTTCTCTTTCCCTGGCTTTGATGAGCATGTTCATTCTCATCACAAACAGGGTTACAGAGATAGTAGATCCTGTGACTATTCTTTTCTCCAGCTTTTGCCAAAATGTTAATCTATGTTGAAGCCGCTGACCTTGAGGTGGACATGGATTCCACTGAAGTAACTCCTTACATATGCCTGATGTGTTCTGGTACATGGTAGTGCTTCAGTCCTTCTTGTATCAGCATGCGAGCGATTCGCCAAATCCAGCCATATCACTGTCAGATCTTTCCTGTTGGCTCTTGCCTCTTTGACGAGCTGTGTGATGACGCTGATATTTTCTATGTATCCTGAAAATCCCTCCTTTTTGGCCTGATGTGTCAACATAGTGGTTTTCTGTCATGTGGCTCATCATGTGTCTCGCTAGGACTGAAAAGAATGTCTTTCCCTGTACATCCAGTAGGCAGAACTGGTCAGTGCAGTCTTTTCTCTTTTTGGTACAAAGCATCATCCTCGTTATGCCAGAGGTATTGGTTCTGAAATGTGTCTGAAATTAGTGCAGCTCTTGCCACATCTCCTAAAATTACAGTGACACACACTATGAAATTCCTGCTGTTTCCTGCTAGTCCTCCAGCTTTCTCCAGCTCTCATGGTTATCACAGCACTGTGGATGTGAAGAGGTAAATTTAGGGTCAGCCAGTCAGGCATCAGACACTTCTCTCCCTTCACAGACTTTATTATTGCATCAGAGAGAATTTTTAATCACACATTCACTCATTAAAACCTTTATTATTCTCAGGAAACACCGAGGTCACCCTCTGTTACAGTTAAAACCAGCATAAATAAACTAAATAAAAATGGCATACATATTACATGTTTGCATTGCACTGACATGCATACATACCACATTAATTAAGACATATGCAATTACTAAGAAGTGACAGTTTTGTAATTCTAAAAATATAACTAATAACAATGTAACACACATTTTCACACAATTCCTCTGTTGTCTGTGTTCATTCATTCATTTGTATTTGTTTTTAATAATGGAAACACAATAGAATGAAAACAGAAACTCAAGTAAAATTAAATTCTAAATTACATCAAATAAAACACTGATGGAAATGACCTGTTATAACCCGGTCATACCTACAAATGCCTGCACATGTGCAGCCCCTAACCTCCAACCTAACCCCCCCCCAAAGTCCTACCTCCACTTCAGCTGACACACAAGATATACTCTCTCTCTCTCTCTCTCTCTCTCTCTCTCTCTCTCTCCATCAGTGAAGCCTTAGAGTAGAGTCACACCAACACGCTTCACTGGGTCCTGTGAAAGGATGCCAGGTTGGTGTGAAAGGCAGCCTGAGGAAAAGGGACGTGTGTGTGTGTGTGTGTGTGTGTGTGCGTGTGTGTGTGTGTGTGTGAGAGCAGGTAAATGGACAGCCAGGTTATCTCCCTGTAGCAATGCCAGCAACAGTGCATCATTACCTGTGCACTTTGATGGGTGTGACATTCCCCTCACACTCCACTGTGGTCATTCACTTTCTCAAGCCAAACACACACTTGTACACACACACACACACACACACACGCACACATGCACACATAGAGAGAGAGAGAGAGAGAACATGTTCAATCAACCATGCAGGGGAAAACTGTCACCTTGTCTGTTTTCTGTTTCCCTCACAAAGATCTTTGCATACACACACACACACACAGACATACACACATGCACAAACACTCACTCCCTAACTCAATCACACAAATGCTGGATTTTCATTCTGGCTCTAAAAAATATTTTTGTTCATTGGCTGTAAAACTATACCAGGATACTCATTTAAGACCTATGTAATTTCCTACATTACTGAATTTTCAATCAATTTTGAATTTGTTTTCAGATTTATGTAGTATATCATATAGATGCATTTACCTTACATGTAAATATTTTTTTTATTTGTTGCATTTAGTGTAAATGCAAATATATAATAATAATAATAATAATAATAATAATAATAATAATAAAGAAAGAATCACATTTAGAGTGCATGCCTCTGCCACTGATTATTGATGGAATTGCAAAATGTTGCGATTTTCTTCTTCTTACTTTTTTAATATCTAAAATAGAGACTTTATTCTTTTGGGAGTTTAAATTTCTCAGTCTCGGGTCATTTACTGAATTCAAAACTTTGATCAGTAGATTAAGTGGTAATTCTTCACTTGTCATCTTCACTCTCATTAGTTCTCATTACTTCTGATTTGTGAAGTTGCCTGCAGGCTTTTGGGACTGGCATACTCGCAATGTCCTCAATGTGCCAGAAAGCAACACGGCTGAACACAAAAATTTGGGTCATTCAGGTTGCGTTTTATGCTTGAACAACAGAGGCTGTTATCTTCTTTCCTGACATATGTCAGCGGCTGACACACTAATGCACAGCCTGCTGATCAGCTGACATTTTCCGTGTACTGATTATGAAGTTGTGAGGAGATAAACCTCCAAATCAAGAATTCAATCAGGTGTTCACGATTAGTATCATCCAGGAGCAAATCTATGGAAATTACCACTAATGCAGTGTAACAGTGACCAGAAAACGCACCTATCATCCAGCTGCCATCACGCTGCACAGCAGAACACGTGACAGGTGTCAAGAGGACTCCTGTGACTGTGGTTCAGTACATTTATGGAGTTATTTGCATTTTTATATTATATGTTAATTATCGTGTTTTGTCGTTTTTTTTTTGTTTTTTTTTTAAAAGGTCCAGCACAAGTGAGCGTACAGCATTGTTATGTATTGTGGCTTCAGTGTGATATCATTTGATCACACATACATATGAATACACCGGCTCACGCTCACACACTATCTCATCCCACTGAACTGCTCAGGAAGTCATTTCCTGAAGTGTCGTGCTGCGTGCCATTTCAGGGGCCCGAAGGCAAAGCTGAACTATTCTTCTTTGATATGCAAAGGAAATGTGGTAGGCGTCAGCCACTTGACAGAACGCTGCATTTTGGGACCAAGGTGTCGTCGAGTCGTATTCCCCACACACACAAACTCTACATATATCGTATGATCCATTACACAGTTTCACCAGCATAACACTTTCTGCTTTGGTGCCTGTGTTAGGTCACCAATGAATATATGAATAGAGTTAGGATCCATCCTTTGAATTTTTACCCTGTAGGTTTCCTCGCATGGCCCTGCTGTTTCTTTTTGCTGTCTGTTATCTTTTAACCAGCTTTATTTTATTGTTTTAATACAATCAACCAAAGTTATGGGAGTGGGCCGATAAAATTAGAAACCAAAGACGGATGCTACTGGATCTCTTTGAACATGCTTTTTTTGACGCTAACACAACTGAGATGCTATTAGTTGATTTTACATTGATTCAGTGTGGTTTGTTTTGGATTCTCAACACCTCTTGGTGTTGTATCAGCCCACGCAGCCTCTTCATAGCCTCACAGTGTCTCTGTGAGAGCGTTGGAGCCATCTGTTGGGGTAAACGCAGCGTCAGAAACAGTGAAAGTGAGATGGCAGCGAAGAGACGCTCGCCCCGAGGCGCTTCCTCTGTCATCACTCCAAGAATCCCCGCTGTGCAGACCATGAACATTAACTTCCCAAAGCACTCTGGGTAATCACTTGCCACCTCATACTAGCCAAAACAAAGATTGCAGGGGATTTTCTGATGCACGCAGTTGGCACATGGAGCCGGAATTGACAGTGAATGAACACTTCATTCAAGAATGTTTTATATAAACAGCGAGTGTTGAAAATCAGGGAGACGTGAAATAGAAAAAGTGACATCATTTGGGAGGAAATCAACACGGCAGATCTTTTGTTTCTGTTAATGCCTCACAAATGCTTCTTATGAACCAGCACTGATTTCTAGCAAATATAACACACACTCTGAGGGGGGTTTGTTCCTCAGGAAAGTGATTGATCTCAACAGAGGTCTGGCACAATCCTCAGAAGCTAATGAACGGACTTTCCGAGCCACCACAGCAGTTTGAGTTCCTCCGCACCGCCTGCAGCAGGCAAACATCTGCCCGGCCACGATGCAAAAACAGACAGACAGGCAGGCACGCAGACAGACAGGTGCACAGCAAGGCACACTGGCAGGTAGGTGAGCAGATAAGTAGAGAGACAGATAGGAAGATATACGACGAGATAGACAGACAGTCAAACAGTATGGGCGAGCAAACAGGCAGATGCACACACACACACTGTACACACATGCAGTGCACACACACAAACACATGCACACCCGTTCAACCAGCCCATGCGGCCAATTTATTTTCCTCGAACTCCATCTGGACATGAGACAAATAGAGTCATCTGCCGGCCAGCGAGGTGACTGTAATTTGTTTGCCTGCATGGCTGTAATATTCAGTTTCTCTCCAGGTTAAAACACAATTACTTCCCGGCAAACACAACTGGACTAAATCGGCCGCGGCACCCCATCCAGCCATCTGTTGCTTGCTTGCAGCAGGATGTGAGCATGGCTGGCAAAAAGGCTCTCGATTAGATGTTCCACAGAGACGAGTCTATGGCCCTCCATCTGACGCAGATACACACACAGCCTCCTCCCTGCATTTGATGGACGCACACATCCGTGCACATTTACACATCAACAAACATCTACGCGCATATTGTATTCACAAACCCCGCATACATACTCTCTGTATACATTCTGCACACATAAATTAGACAAACACGGGCAAACAAGCATACACAAACACACATATGCAAAGCAGAGCCTCAATAGGGGTTTGATGTCTGCAAATGTGAGTCGACAAACTGGCAGAAAAGGGAGCAGTGCACTATAAGACACAATGCATATGGAATATGTTTTCACTCAAACTCAGTTGGATGCCCAATCACCTGAAAGTGGCTTCTCTTGTTTCTGCTGTCAACTTTGCGGAGAAAGATAACTTTCTGAGCACCCGTTTTTCATTTCCACCACAAAAAAAAAAGAAAAGTTTCAGCTTCTGTTGATGCACTCCACTCCGTCTGCTGCCGCTTTGAATTCATGAGTCTTGCAATATCTTTTTCTCTCAAACATCTCTGCAGTGAACCTTAAAATACTCTGGCATTGTTGAAATTAATTGAGGAAACACAGCAATAGGAAAACTGTAAACATAATCCGTTTATTAGATTTACAGTATTGTCTGCATGCCAAGAATCAACAGTGAAACACCAGAGGGTTGCTGTTCGGTTTTGTTTTACATTTGGCCCAGAAAGAAAGAGTCTTCGTAGTAGCAGCTATCAGCCCTGACACTTCCAGTCCTTTGTGAGTGTAAACCACGGCAAGAAATGGCCCCTTTCTCGTCACAAATTACACCTTCTTTTGGTGCAGCCCATGAATTAAATAAACACAATATGCAAAACCATGCCTAAGCTAATTAGCAGCAGGCTGCCTCACAATGAATGAAGAATACAATTAATCAGAGAGAGAGAGAGAGACCGAGAGAGAGAGAGAGAGAGAGAGAGAGAGAGAGAGAGAGAGAGAGTGTTTGGGGAGGGGGGTTGCCGACAAACACACATACTCTTGGTTTTTATTGACACTCCTTTTGTTTTGCCCCTGCTAATCTGCAGCCTTGTGTTTTTATTTGACAACATTGTTCTATGAAATCGGCTATTTGCATGCTTACAGTTTTGCATTTGTGTTGCATATGCATAAACTGAGGCATGTTGGGTTTCTTCTGAATGCTATTCTTACAATAGATAAAGAATTAGGGAAAGCCTGTTATTTTTAATCACATTTTTTTTTTCATCCCCTGGTAGATAGCGTACCACTACTGTATGAGATAAGGCTATTGGCTTTCACACACATTTTCCAACTTACTGCACTAGGAGTTCGTCCATTTTTGGACTCCTTCCAGATGTGAATCACAACATAATGATGTGGGCTTATTAATAGATTAGATACAGTCTTAGTGTCTGCTGTAATTTATTAAACATGATTAAACATCTTGGCAGCAGTTCCAGCTCTGCCAACAGACCCGAAGAAACACTCTAACTTCTCATAGTTAGCATCGTTTAAGTCATCCGCTTGATTTTTTTTTTCAGTCCTTTAATTAAACATCTTTGTTAGTTTACAGTAAACAATATCAGAAAGCTAATGCTTTCATCACCATGCAATACAGCAACATCATTCACCATTCAGCTGTGTCACTGAAAGAATTTCTTTTGTGCTGTTTTTCTTTATGCAAAACCACGTTGATCAACAAATTACATTTTGCAAAAATTCGGTAATATTTCTTTCCTGATAATCAGCAAATGAAGGTGTTTGTGGTTCTGAAACATAACTAGTGCCGTGTGATGTCGGCTGGAGTGTGTGCAGACTGTGCAGCAGCAGTGAAAGAGGACTGCATCAAAAGTCTTCTGCAGTGGCAAAGTGCCACCCATAACAAAGAGAGCCTTATGGCCGAACGTGTAGCGGAGCCCCCCGACCTCGCTCAGCCATCAGCACATCAGAGCGGAGACAGACAGCGCAGGAAAGACTGGACCTCATCTCACCTCTCAAAGAGCTCCATGACCCCGCTGCTCCCAGCTGCATTCACGCCGCCTGACACCAAGTTCAAAGTAATTTCTCCTCAGTGTGTTTGTGTGTGTGTGTGTGTGTGTGTGTGTGTGTGTGTGTGTGTGTCCATGTTTATGAGTGAGGTGGGAGAGAGAGTAAATAAGGGGGATTGTTCAGGGTGCAGTGTGTTTGTGCGTGTGTCTGTGTTCTTGAGTCTATGCATCCATGTGTGTGCGTGTGTGTGTGTGTGTGTGTGTGCGTGCGTGTGTGTGTGTGTGTGTTATTACAGCCCCTGTTTAGCTGAGCTGAACATCTGTCACAACAGCCTGCTCTCAGGTCGTTCTGTCTCTGGTGGAGAGAAAATAAAAATATCCCCTTTTAGGCAGCTTTACCTCAGTGGAATGATATTTTACACACATGTAGGAACTCTCCCTTTGCCACACTGCCTTACTGATCAGTGTCAAGATTGGGTTTTTTTTTCATCAGCTGACAGTGAAGCTTTGTTACATGTTACATGTTGCACAGAGTTATAGCGAGGATGCCATTATGTCTTATAAAAATATATATATATATATATAAATAAAGAATAATTTAGTGTGGTAAGAAAATGATAGAGACAATAGGGTCTTTTGATTTATCTCCACTGTTGTTTTGCAAAATTTGATTGAAAGAACGCCTCAGTCCCATGTAGCAGCCCCTATTTTGAGAGAACATAAAGAAAAGGGAGAGACAGAAAGAGATGATGAACAGATGTAGGCTGATGCACCTCAAAGGAGTCGTCTTAACCCCATTCTCTCCCCTCAATTTATTTCAGCACAAAGCCATTCGCTTCTATCTACAAGACCCATTTAACACATGAGTGCCGGCGAGCATGGGAGGTGCACGGGGTGGGGGTGTGGGGAGGTCAAGGTTCATAAAATTGATGTACTTCAACATCAGCTGACCTCTGTCACACATTTCTGTCTGCTGAGGTTTTTTCTCTGATCTGGCTGGCAAGCTCTCAGGCTCAGGCTAAACTCAAGTTATTTTTATTAAACATCACCGCTAACGCAATTCGATTTAAGTGCCCCCCTCCTCCCTGCAAAAAAAAAAAAAAAAAAAAAAAAAAAAAAAAAAAATCAGCACATTGAGAAGCCATTTTGTGCATTCAGGGCTTGTGAATATCAAACAGTCATGCAGAGGTAATTGATCATATGCTCCAGGGGAGCAAGGCATCAGTTTCATTGCAGGGAAATCTGTACGGAGGTGTTTTTAAAGTGAATGGATTTCACAATGCGGAAAAAGGCAAACAGACAGAGAGAGAGAAAGCCAGTAACACACTGTAAAAGCTCTGAGAAGTACTTGGAGCAAAATAGTGGGGTTAAATAATACTTGTCAGTATTCTGCGAGGGTAGAGATTGAGGCTATATCATCAAGTGTGTCTTGACAAGGCTGAACCAGATGGAACAGGATACTACTGATTTTACCATACTTAGTCAAAGTCGTATGCCACAGACACATTTTTGTGAAAACTTCTCCCTAAATTGCTCTGTCTTTTGAATTGGATTTGCATGTGAATTGGCAATACTGAGGGTAACGCACTTGTCATATTTCAACATGCAGAGAGCACCATTGTGTAAAACAGTTTCTCACTCTTTTCCCACTGTAGTTATCCTTCATGAAATAGCCTGTGCGCTTTGCCACCTGAATTGCACGAATGTCTTTATTTACTTTGAATGCCTTTATTTACTGTCATAAATTACTAGTTTTGTTTAGCTGTGACTGTAAACAACGGGATAAATTGCACTGTAGACACCCTGAGTCATTTCACCTTACTATTCACTGTAATTCATTAAATGTGTTGAAACGATGGAGTGTGTTTGTGCAAAAACCTTGAATTGAACTCAATGGGTGTTTTAATGCATTGAAACAGAATTCAGCCAGCGAAGCAAGGATGAGCTATCAACAGTTGACTTCCCTGGCGTTCTTTCAAAGCCCAGAATAAAGCTTGAGACCTTCCATGTCATTGCCATGAAACTAAAGCTTTAATTTGTCATTGTGCGCCGTGCCAGCAAAACATGCCAGCAAAAGAAATAAATAAGGCAGAAATGAGTTCCTCTAAAAAGAGCCACGGCGTATAGAAGTGAGCAGGAGTATTTGACAAAACGTTTCTTAATAGGCTTTTCATCCTGCCTAACTGAAATGGCGGCTGAATTTCTGCCACCGCATCAATTAGTAAAACTTTTCTTTCTCTCTCCCCCTTTCAGCTCTGAAAGGACTCTATGAAATTGCCACCGCCCGGCACAAAAAGAAAAGCCTTTTATTACGCTTGTCTTTCAAACACTGGCTGTCGACAAAACAAGTTTTCTGCCTGCAATGCTGAGCTATTTAGGACCCGAGAAGGAAGAAGACACAGCAGTCACTGCACCTTTCCAGAGAGGCTGGGATTGTGTGTGACAGCGCTCGTATCACGGCTTCTTTCATCCATATAGCCTGGCACCGTGCCCCTTAGATAACCTATGAATTTGTTTTCAGTACCAGGAGATGTATGCTATCAACTCCATTTGACTAGTTTGCAAAAGCAACCAAATTATTTATGTTTATTGAAAAAAATGACACTGTGATATACTCATTTGTTTCATTAGTAATTATTAGGAAAGCTTAGGACAAAAATCAGACCTTCAGCCACTTCCATTCAGGCCTGAAATCAAGTGACTGAGATCAGAGAAAAAGAGATATGAACACTGTAAATGAGAGTTTTACCTTTCACTGGCTCAGTGGAGAATAAATCATTTCAGCCTCGCCAAGGTTACATTTGAGAGAGATGACGTTAGACTGTGAGGATCAATGAATGCTTCAGAGTGAAGGCAAAACAAAAATGGATGTGCACAAACACAACCGTAGTCTACCAGAATCTGACTCTTGTCTGTCTGAATTTCAAATTTCAAATTCAAATTTCAGTTTCAGTTGACTTCAGCTCAGTTCATGGGCTTTTCTGACATGACAATACATATTACTATTGCTAAAGTCCATATAAACATAAAAAAAAAGATTTTTAAAAAATGCTTTAAAAAAGTAATTATGTAACAATGTAATTCTATGACCAAATAATCAAATACTTTGTAAAAGGACAATTATTTTTATTCTTTTTTATCTTAGGTTTGTTTCTTTTTTCTTTCGTTCCCAGTTTCCCTTGACTTTCCCAGCCAGTTGAGGCTGTGCCCAGTACTGCTCCAGGTAATGCCAACCAGGTGCACATGTGTGCATATATGTGTGCATGGGTGTGTGTGTATGTGTGTGTATGTGTGTGTGTGTGTTATGCATGCACACATGTGACACAGACACTGAGACCTTGCGGCCCCGTGTCTCTATAAGGCCAGCAGCTCAAAGCGGGCAGAGAGAGCTGATGGCATTAGGCTGCACGGGGGCCAGAGGACCAGCTGGCCACCAGCTCCCTGCAGCCCCCCTGCCCCCGCCCCCCTGCCCCATGACAGGCATGAAAGGGCCTCCCAGACCTCTGGGGAGTGCTTAGTGTCTTGTCGGCCATTGTGGCCCTAATGGGCCCCCGCAGTCGCACTCAGCATTCATAGCTGCCCATTATACTGGAGCAAAACCAATCGCTTTGCCACGCCTGTTGGAGTCAAGAAAGGACGGAGCCTCCTGTTGAAACTCGCTCTCAAGCCTGGACACGACACCCTCTACTCTCTTTCTCTACATCTCTCTGTCTTTCATGTCTTTCCCTGCTTTTTTCTGTTTTCTGACCTCTTCAGCCTTCTCTCCCTCTCTCTCTCTCCCTCTTTCTCCCACTCTCTCTCTCTCTCCCTCTCTCCCTCTCTCTCTCTGGTCAGCTGCTGGACCGTATGGGGTTGACAGGACCCCGCAGGCCCACCAGTAGCCACCACCTGTCCACCTTCCAGAAGATGAAGGGTCACACAAAGACACAGCGGACATCCATAAGTCTGCGGGGCAAAATAAGATCCTAAGAGGCTGTTACGAGATCTGAGCTAAATTGATTTTTCACACTTTTTTACAAGCTTCTCCTTTCAAGTCAGGGCACTTGGATTTAAGTCTGTTTTAAATAATGTTTTGTATTAACTTTGTGGATACACTGGGAGTCATCCAATTCGGGTGCACGCTATGTACTCGTGATGACTTTAAATTGCCTGATGAGCATTAACTGACATCCAAAAGCAGGAATAAGTTGTAGTGTTGTCATTTTTGTAAAATAAGTGACAGTGGCAATGTGATAATATGTCAATAATGCAGAACGCAGATTCCTGTCTCTCTTCATTACATCCTGTCATAAAAGACATAAAGGCTCACAGACGGTGAAATGCTCAGTGCTGTAATTTGTATTTGTTATATTACTAAACAGTGTAATGAAACATGATATATCAGATTGAAGTGGAGCAGTCAGATGACTAAATCCACCCGAAGATCACAGAGACAGCAGCTACTGTGTCAAAGTCACCCCATCAAACATGTTATCGACTACATGGCAACACACTTTAGTGTCCCAACTGTTTTTCAGGTGCACATACACACACGCGCACACATATATGCATGTGCACATGTGCACGTATGCCAATTAGTGCAACCTCTCTTCGTGTGGAGGTTGAACACGAATGACCTGATGCTTGATGTCACAGCGAGTTCAAAGAGCTGACAGTGTCAAAGAAAGTCCCTGTGGGGGTGAAGCGAATGAGACTATGCAAACACAACACCCCCCCCAACACCCAGACACACACACACACGCACACACACACACACACATGCACACACACACACAAGGCCTGGAGCTACAGGCAGGGGGAACAATATCATGTGGAGTCTGTGAATCTCAAATGTAGACACATACATACACATGCATGAACACCAACACACAGCTCATCCAAACACACACACACGCGCACACACACACATAAACATACTCACAGACACGAAAAGACACACATTCACACAAACTATAGGAAGAGAGAAGAGGAGAAGATTTGGGAAATTAACTGAGGTTTGCATGTGTGGAGGCAGGTAAGCTGGAAGTGAAAGTGCAGACAGAGATTTTGTCTATAGGGATGCAGAGTTGGAGAGTCAGAAATACAGTTTTTGAAGAGTTGGGAAACTTACTGTATAGAAAGTCAAAACTTTTTAATATCTCACATCGCAGTGTGCCTTGCAGAGCTGTACAGCCTTAAATATCACATACACCGGGATATTTTCTAAATATCTTAATAGGCTGTGGTGCTTATATTTTCATAATCTGGGACTCAAACTTGACAAAATTGATCTACGGTGCTGCCTTTGTTTAATGAAATACTAGACGTCTTGCTATGTGGGGAGCCCCCAGCAGCCTACTCTGGTTTATATTTCTAAGAAACACTGCACTGATGCTACCTCTAAATGAGTTTTTTGTTGCCACTGTTTCCCCAACTTAGTTTTGCTTCATTTCACTGTGAAATCTCTCGCTGAGATTGTTGTCCAGTGGATATAAAGGCAATGAAACAATCAACAGCGGCTCTGGATCTTTTCGGCATATCACAGCCTAAGGTGGTGTTCTAAACGAAAGGACTGATTGAAGGTGAGTGACTGTTTGTTGCTGCGCTCACCTGGGACAAACAGAGAGGAAGGAGATCAGAGGACAGCCAGAGCTCTGTCCACCAGATCTACTGGCAAGGAGAAGCTGCTATTCCCCCATGAAATATACAATGACTCAGACAAACTCGAAGCAGCACAAACACTGTCTAAGAGATTACATCTCACACCTAAATCTATCCAACACATATTTTATATGGTTAGGGATTTGCTCCCTCTAAACTGATATCTTGCGGAGGCTGCTGCAGTTTCCAAGTGAGACTGCGGCCCCTACTCAGGTAGAAAACAAGACATGTTTACCTCCTTCCTTCAGCAAAACAGACCTGGCACTGTGTGTGCGTGCGTGTGTGTGTGTGTGCGTGCGTGCGTGTGTGTGTGTGTGTGTGTCCTGGAGGGCAGCAGCAAACTCATTAGTCGGGTTGTGAAAGTGCTGGAGCTGGGATGGACAAACATTCAGAGACGAGCACACACCAACTAGCTCAACCACACTTGAATACATACGATGCTGAAAACACACACACACACACGCACACACACACACACACACACAGAGAGACGATGCACACAAGCTCTTTCTCCATTGAACACACAAACAAGCAAGCAGAGACTCTAATACAGGCACTCTCTCTCTCTCTCTCTCTCTCTCTCTCTCTCTCTCTCTCTCACACACACACACACACACACACACACACACACACACACACTTCATGTTCCCTCTCAGCAGTGAGGATAGGATGTTGGCCCCCTGCAGCATTACCTGCAGCCCAGTCAGAGGGCACCATTAAAATTCAACATGTTTTCACTTGCCCCCCCATGACCCAGGAAGTGTTTAGCATTCTGCTCACACACCGAACACCAACAACTCCCGCTCCCAGGATCCATCCAAATCTTCCACGTCTCCTCCAGAAGAAATACTGAATTCTGAGACTGTGACATACCGGGTCTAGCCTGTATGCTATTTGGTTTAGTAGAGTAAGAGAGCGATATTATTTTGTTGTAAGCCAGAGGCATTTGTATTGTGCAAAAAAAAAAAAAAAGTGTCTTTCTGTGTGTATCTGCCTGTCTCTCTCCTCGTTTCTTTTGAAGTTCAAGGACACTGCACTCAGTGACAGCACAGAGGAGAACTGCCTCACCATCGCATGGCATTTATTATTATTATTATTATTATTAAGTCTCCCATTCTATAAAATATTCCTCTACCATCTGCAATGAAGGGAGGAAAATAAATAACCAGGCAGAGAAAGCCTGCAGGGGAAGTGACACAAAGGTCCACGGTGCGTTTTCTCTTCCCCCCAGAGAAGGAAGGAAGAAGAAAGAGAGAGGAGGGAAGTCAGAGGAGGAGATGGGGGTTAGTAAAGGGAGACGGGGCGTACAGGGATTCAGTGGTGGACTTGGCAGGTGGGGTCGGTTGGAGATAAAGGTAGGAGATAAAGAGAAAAAAGTTAAAAAAAAAAAATAATAATAATGGAGGCAAAAAATTACAATGCCAGCAAACTTAAAAAGAACAAGAAAGCGAAAGGGAAATTGGAAAGGAGTGTGGGAGAGGAGGCACGAGGAGGACTGAGGGTAGGGTTGAGGAACAGAGGAGGAGGGTAATTGTTCATTTGATGCTGCAGAGATAGAGATGGTGCTATTCAGTGGGTGGCAGAGGCAGAAGCTGGTAATGTTTGTGACTCATTCGCAACAAAAGAATAAACCAACCTTTTGGCTACCTCCTTAACTTTGCGCAATAAGAAGCCTGGTTGCAGTTTCACCTCGATGAGTCAAGCCATTTAGAGCGGTGCAGCGCTTATGACGATGCTCAAATGAAGTCACACCGTCTGCAAGTCACCCACAGCATCAGCATGCACTATAGCATCACTTAACACATAGAAATACGGTGCGGGGCGCAGGAAATGAAATGAAATGTCTGACATACGTCTTTTTATTACACACAAACAAATTATTTGCTCTCATATTCAGTGTTAAAATCTTGTTTTTCTACAAATTAGCGAAAAACTCTGCCAGTGGGATGAGATAATCCCATTTGTTTCCAAAGCTAATGAACTTGTTTCCAGGATTTTCTTGAATCAAGTGCCATTTTGTTGATACAAGCGGGCTGATCTGCCTTACTCTGCCTCGTTTCAGCATATTTATACTGAAACATGTGAAACTGCATGGAAACAAGTGGGATCATCTCATTCCACTGGCGTTTTTTTTTTGTTTTTTTTTCCCAGCTGTTTTAAGAAAAACAGCATTGAACGTAAGACTGAATTAGATGTTCAGATGAAGGTGTTTGTGTTATTATTTATTTATTTTTTGGCATTGCAGTAAAATGAGGTGATATATAAAAGGACATGTGTTGCGCTTATATGTGCTTCGCAAATCCTCCCAGAGTAAATAACAGCTAAAAAAATGTGGGAAATTCACACCGTTCCTCTCTGCCTTTCAATTATGGCTCGATCCTTTAGAGGGCAAGACAGCACACACAAACACACACACACACACACACACACACATACACACACGCACACAAAGCCAATTGGGCAGTGGGGTTACGCAGAAGAGCTAACACACACAGAGACACACACATACACATTGATATATGAGCCGACATACAGGTGCAGTTTGACAAATACAGGCTCGAAACATTCTTTTCTTCCTGTTCCTTTTCTATTTTCTCTCCATCTCTCTCTCTTTCTCTTCTGTACTAGAAACATTCCTTTTCCAGTCTTTCCACTGATCCATTTTTTGTAGAAGCTGTGTGTCTTTTAGCATCAGACACCATCAAGAAAAAACTGTTTATTTCAATAAATGCATTTCACACACATGGAAACGAAAAGGCCTCTCCTGCCAAGCTGTCAGTCAGAGCAGCTTTTCACTTGATGCCATTAAACATATTGTTTTGGTGTCCACAAATGTCTGTGTTTGCATTTGTAAATGTCAGTTTGGGGTGTTTCGTTTGTGTGTGGGTGTGTGTGTGTGTGTGTGTGTGACAGAGAGAAAGAGAGGGAGACACAGCGAGAGAGTGTATTTTGTATCTATGGGGACCTGCTTTTATATTTCTGTACAGTCATATATGGAAGTTGCAGTGCTGATGCAGCCCTGCAAAAAAAAAAAAAAAAAAAAAAATCCATTCTATCTAGCAGGGAGAAAGGAGGAAGAAGAGGTACTCATGAAGATTTCAGGAGACCTCAGTGCCTTTGAAATAGTTATTTTCAAAAGCACCATGGCGTGTTTCCATACATATTTCATTTCTATTGCTCTGTGCATGCTCGGCGAGGCAATGGGAATTATTTATGTGGTCCAACGAGAAAGAGAGATAAAGAAAGGGAGAGAGAAAGAAAAAAAAAAAACAGAAGAGAGAAAGAGAAAGAGCTCTGATGCCATTCACACCAAAACTTCATCACAGATTAGGCAGGGGCAGAAGCCAGAGAGATACGTGCTCAACTAATTAAACGTCTAAATTAAGTCATTAAGTCTGTGGCCTTTTTTTATCCAACCGCCTCTGGTAAAAAATAATTAAATCTCCCCTCAGTTTCTCTCAGTTCGCTCTCTCCCTCTCTCCACACCTTTTTGCAGCTCTGTTTCATAATACAACTCAAAAGACACACTGGCATCACGCCCAAAAACACTACTGCATGCCGCTTGTATCACACCGAGGGCGATTTGTATATAGCACTGGCACGCACACAAAAAATCATGCGGTTTGATACTGTGTGGTCTTTGCTCCACTCAGCCGGGCTCCGGCAGAGTGAATGTGCTAACTCTCACATCATGTCATTAAAACTGTGGCTGCAGAGATGAACCGTGGGGACAGTAGGTGCAGAAAGCAGAAACCAAATGTGCATTATTTGTGTACGCGCGTGTGTGTGCTGCAAAAAAAAATCTCCATCTCAACAAGCCATTTAGTCTCATATTCGGTCTTTAAAGTTTCTTTTTTCTCAAAACAAGTTAAAATAAACAATCTCCCAGTGGGATCCCACTTGTTCCCAGTGAGGTTTCACTTATTTCAGGATTTTTTCTGGGAGCAAGTATTTCTCGAATTCAGGCAGAATAAGGCAGATCAGCCCGCTAGTATAAAAAAAAAAAAAGACACTTGATTCAAGGAAATTCTGGAAACGAGTTAATTAACATTGTAAAAAGTGGAATCATCTCTTCCCACGAGCAGATTTTTTCACTTGTTTCAAGAAAAACAAGGTCTTAACACTGAATATGAGACTAAATGACTTGCTAAGACGAAGATTTTTTTGCTCTGCGTGTGCATGTGTGTGTGTGTGTGTGTGTGTGTGTGTGTGTGTGTGTGTGTGTGTGGTGGTGGGAGATTAGTGACAGCAAGAGGTTCTTGACATCTAGTCAAGCTTGTGTCTCTGCATGTGTTGTGGTTCTGCATGAGGAGCGGGCTTTATTCGCCTGTGCATGTTTGTGGTGTGTGTGTGTGTGTGTGTGTGTGTGTGTGCGCGTGCATGCGTGCCTTTGAGCGTATTTATGTCTGCTGTATTTATGTGCATGCATGTCCCAGTGCATTGCTCCACTGGTGTGGGAACACTGTGGTGTAGACATCTGCTGGGGTTGCTGCAGTTCTGCCTGGTGTCAAGTCTCGGGGGTGGCTTGTTTTGCCTACTTGACACGTTCCCAGCATGTTCTCTACTTCCATCTCTTAGCTCAGCACAAAAGAACAGTGAAACATACTCTCTCTCTTTCTCCCTCTCTGTCTCACACTCTCTCTGTTTGTCTGTCTCTCCCTCGCACGCATTCCACCAGGCCTCGGTACAAGCTGTGATAACTGGAGCTATTCTCTCACTTTAGTATTGTCGTTTTCAATTTTTCAAATATTCTCCTTTGAGTATATAGTACCTCTCAAGGCGTCCCTCTAATTCCATCCTCTTAGTATATTCTTTTTGCATCAAAAAATACTTTGAAACATGAATAAACTCACAGAACGGACGCTAAATTTGTCAGTTTGGTTACACAGTAGAGCCAAATCATCATGCAGCACGCAGGCGTGACGTTAATTTATTGAGCGGCAGGGAAGGAAACAAAAGGATAAGGTTGTGTGTGTGTGTGTGTGTGTGTGGTGTTGGGGGAGGGAGGTGGGGGGTGGGGGGGGGCATCTTTGTCAATTAGTATGCAAATTCATGCGGGTGCCTCCCTCAGATATCCAATCAGGCTGTCACCTCGGCAGGGGGTGTGATTATGAAGTCCCTATGAAGTGTGGCTCTTAGGCTGCTATGCAAAGTATGAGGGAGGGGGGGTTGCGGGGGGTGGCAAAAGACAGGAACACACACTGTTTGGATGACCGCTCATTGTTTGATGTTTCAGATCAGAGCTGTACATGTGTGTATGATCTTCACATGATGACTAATGCCACCTCCATTTATGTACACTGAACTGAACCGGTTTAAAAATTTGTCAAAACTTTGATGTCCCCTAACCAGAAGGAAAAAACAGAGAGCGTCTTTCTGAACGTAAATGCATATGTCTGTGCTCGTGTGTGTGTCTGTCTGTGCGTGTGGTAAAGGTGGCATTTTGATCAAGATGTATCAAAATGTTTGTTTCATTGAACCACAAGACAAACTAGCCGATGTTTGTGCGTTGCATCATCTCTCTCTTCGCTGCCACCTTCTCTTTTTCTCTCTCTCTCTCCCTCTCTATTTCTTCCTTTGTCGCTATGTGTCATTTCACCTTGAGTCAGTTGTGGGCATACGTACATCACACCTCTATCTGTATGCACACCTCCTGTGTGTGTGTGTGTGTGTGTGTGTGTGTGTGTGTGTGTGTGTGTGTCTGTGTGTGTCTGCGTGGATGTGTGTGTCACGGACGTCACCGCTCACTCCGCCTGTCACGGGGGGAAATGGCTCGTGAGAGATTAAAGCTTTGTCTTGTCATAATGAAAGGTTAGAGCGATGGAGAGATCTGAGTCCAATGAAACGAGAGGGACAAGCCAGACAGAGAGAAAGAGAGAGAGCGAGGGAGGGAGAAAGGGAAAAATAACAGGGGCGGTGGAAAATGAAGATCAGAGGCACTCAAGCATCGCCCCGGTGGAGTCTCGCCATTTTTCTCTATGAAGTCAATCAGGCGAACGACAGACTGCCACTGACAAATGTTACCTCTGAGTTCTCTTTCTCTATCTTTTTCCCTCTGCTATTGTTAAGCCCATGGATCAAGGGGTAAACATTGGTCTATCTCCACTGGATGGCTGTACAGAAATAGCAATTACACAAAACAAAACAAGGCCCGTTTCAGCACAGCGAGATAGCTCTCACATCCATGCTTATTGTGTCGTGCAAAAGTGGTGCTCCTTCTTCAAAAGACCAACGCCGAATGTGTTCACACCCCTCAGAATTGCATACCGATATGGTCTTCAGATGCACATTTCACATGCCTGCAGGGCGCATTACAGCATAAATGTTGTCTCATGTTATGTTATGTTATGTTATAATATGATATGTAATGTTATGTTATGTTATGTTTAGTGTTCTCTGGTATTTCTTTGGCATTCAACGGCCCACCAGAAATATTATGTATGCCAGGTGAATAAGCTCTCTAATGGTATACCACAGCTCCCCCTAGTGGAAGGGAGAAAGCCAATAAACCAAGTGGGCATTGGATGTTTGCCTCAGTTCACCTAAAACTCACTGTGCCTGACAGTGGAACCCACTGAGACATACTGAGGTTTGGAGACAGAGTCTAATAAGTGTGAACCACCATCACGCTCAGCGGTCCACTGGCGGATTTCACTGCAAATTGAGATGTAGCTACTGTTGAACATGGATAATGAGTCGTCTAACCCTCACAAAAGAGGGCAATTTTTTATGAGTGTATTAATTTGTATCTTAAAAATATTGCGCAATGAAACAGCGTTGTTTCAAGGGATCATATTTTGGAAATTCATCCATTCCATTCTTACACTGTTGCTTTTTATATCAGCAGCTGAAACATGCTACCAGCCAAATGAGTTTTTACTGAACAAGCTTTGAAGAAAGTTTAGAGATACACACCTATCCTCATATTATGCTCGACAAATAGTCTTTAATAATATTCTCAAAGCCAGCGCGCCACACAGCAACAACAGCTGTGAAGACCATCGACTTGTGCACCATCACGCAGACAAACGTCACTGTGGCGTGGTTGTATTTCAGCGTCAACAAGAGAGGAGTAAAATGCTGGATTTATCTTATGGTTTCTCCAGACTATATATCACAACAGCTTCGGCGTCACGGCTGAGGGCTACTCTCTCCTAGCCATGCTCTGTCTATTTTATGTTCGGAGGTGATTTATGTCAAATGTATCTCGTGGCTGACTCCATTTCTCACAGGTGGGCCTTCCAGCATTCAGACGGTCACTGTATGTAAAACATTGCTGCTGTTTGCTGAATATCTGAGTGCAGAAAGGGCGAAAGCGTCGGGAGTCGTGGTGCGATAACTGCCTCAAAGCCAACCTCCACAAGTTATTTCTCAATTATGTTGTTGTCAGTGGTATTCAAACGCCAGTGAGTGTAACGGCAATGAATTTCAGCCTTTGACCATGCATGGCACATGACGTGGCATCTCTGAATGAGGCCTTCTCCTTCCATCACAAAAGTTGATGGAGAAGTAATACACTATTCAAGAACAGTTGAAGGGCAGAACATCATTCATCATCTCTCCTCAGCACCCGGAGGATGATAATCCCTGCAGTGCCTGAGACACGCACACACGCACACACACGCACACACACACATGCAACCACAGCTCCTGGGGACATTAAGAGCGGAGGAGGAGAAGGCTGTGTGCCGGAACAGCCAGTGAAATGCCTCATGTCCCAGAATGCCCCAGGCTCTGCACCAGGAAGTGAGCACTTCGAGACCTCCAGCTGGATCCAGGATCCTGCTGGGCAGCTGGTCGCATGCCACCTGAAAACACACACAAAAAAAAAAATCATCAGTGAATAAACAGCAGCATTTGATCTAAATAGTAATCTTCCCGAGAACTGACCAGGCGCGCAACCTCAGTCCAGTGTAGAGTCTGAACATCCTCGATCAAATCCGGAGATGCGCGATGACATCAGCCCCACAGACCCCCACAAAGTTATAGTGAGCACATCGTCCATGATCTCAACAAGACCAAAAATGTTAGTATTTTTATGTATATGGCACTGACTCGCAAAACGAAGGTGATCTCACAACTATTATGAGATGAACATCCATCCAAACTGCGTTCACGCTGTGTGATACCCTGTTTTCCATGGCCGCGCCTCAAACCTACAGCTGTGAGCCGGGGCAGTGTTCAAATCTCTTCTCCCCTCGGGTCAGCTGTTTGTTTTGGGTGGAGAAGGATCCATTGGACAGCTTCTGTTGCAGTCATTACTCCCTCCAGTGTTTTCTTGTGTTCTTTTCTTTCAGGGCGAGTGCAAATGGGTCTTCCCGGCATCGCCCCAGCAGCACGGGGAACCTAAACAAGCTTGTATAATGCATTGGCCACCGCTGCCACTGTAGCTAGCTTGCGTGGCTAAAAAGAGACGAGGGTGGCTGTTGTCTCTTCTACTCTGCTCTGTACTGGCATTACTATTTTACAAGCAAGCAGGCTCATTACAGAACCATATGCTTGGTAACGATGAAAGCTGTGGGTGCATCCCTTGTATGAGCTGGGATGCTTGAATTATTAAATACACCACCGAGGCTTGATTCAGATGTGGCAGGCAGCCCAGTCCTCCCTCCCTCACACTCCTTTACAAACACACACACACACACACACACACATGCACTTGCACACACACAGAGAGAAACGAATGGAGGCGTGGGGGAAAAACTTCAAACACCTTTCCTGTGCATTTAGTGTAATGAACAATGCCTTAATTGAGATTGGCTAATTACCCAATTTCAAGATAATTAATATGATCCTAATTAGCATATGTAAATGGGACGTTGCATAATTGAGAATCCCTGTTTTGAATTAGATGGCTCTAAAGTGAACCCGCACGTGAAAAGGTACAAAGTAGCTATTAAGAGTTTGATGCGGCATTAAAGCGGGCCATCATTCAATGTGCACTGATGAAACGCTCAGCATCACGCAGATGTTCGGAAACATTATGGAATGTTGTTGATTATTGCTGATATGTTTTTGGGGGCATCGCTAATTAGAAGTCATTACCTACTTATCACTTTTGTGCCACTACTTAAGCAGGAATGAAAACAATCTTGGTGTTGCGGCTGCCGCTCAATGGCGTGCACAAAAGGCAAGCGATGGCGATGTGCACATTCAGCATTCAGCTCATCTGTGTCCTTGGAGCTTTGTCAGCAATAGTACTCCAGTAGCCAAGATGTTCTCAATAAGGATGATTTAGTTATAATCATGGACAGATGTATGTTGGACGATGCGTCTTGCTCCAACAGCCAGTTCATGTAAATGCGGCGCTTAATAGTTAATAACATATATCTGTCGCAGACCGCGGTGGATCGTCTGTCATGTCCTACGTCAAAAATGCTGCAAAAATCATCAGCACGTCGCTCGCTAGCTGCAGCAAAGCTACAGAGTCCCCGACATTCCAGGACAATGCTTTGCCCCAATCCAGTTTGTACATGAGGCTGCCTAACAATGGGTTGTCTGACCCCTCAGTAGTGGAATGACATGTTGTCCTCGGTGTGAGCTAATATTGATCTGGTAGCAAGTGGCAGTTGACTGAGTGGGCCTGGAGGGCAGCAGTAATGGGAGGGCCAGGGGGTGTGAGGGGGCAGCCGAGCACCTGGCTTACCCAGCTGGTAGAGAGGCTCCTCAGGCACACAGAGGACCCAGGCTGGCTGGCTGACACCCACGCTGGGCCACACACACACACGCCACAGACAGAGACGCACACACTCCGACTCTTTTTCTCGGTGTCTCTCTCTCTCTCTCTCTCGCTCGCTCACTCATACACTCAAGGCCCTGTCCAGACTTGTGGCATCAGTGCTGTCAGGACACAGGCCTCCACGTTGGATTCAATCAGCCCTGTTGTCAGTCAGCGGTACACACACTAATACACACACACACAGGTCGCCGCTGCCTTCCGCCTTGGCAGAAGGGGAGCATGTTGTCCTTCCAGTGTGATTTCCTCTTCCCTCCTGCCTGCCATCTCTTTTCCCTCGGCCTTGTCAGCTTTGCCCCCTCTCCTTGTCAGCAGCCATATGGCTACCCCCCCTCCCTTCCCTCCATGTCATCCCCTAGGCTCCTTCCCCATGCTTCATCCCCCTGTTGGCGCCTCACTGACAGCCCTAACCCCACCACTCCAACCTAAGGCCACTGGACACGCTGCACAAGGTGCTGCTAAATTAATGCTGCAAACAATCAATTGCACCGACTTCATAGATTCAAAGAATTAACGCCAGTCTGCTTTGGCGGAACACGCATACCTTTGAAATGACACTTGATATGGTTTGCGTCCGAGTGGCGGCAGAGTGCACTTGACGTAAACAAACCTTTACCAAACAGATTGCGCTGTGTGTGCAGTGGCATGCATTTGCTACGCCACACCATAATCCTTTTATCATCTCAGAGCTGTTGCTATGGATAAACCAAATTTAGGAGTGTTTGATTTTTAATTAATGTGACACTTAACATCCTTGATTAGTTTAAAGGGCCTGTACCTATCCACTTCTAATTCATACTCACTGTGGATGGATAGATACGGTTTGAGGGTGCTCTTCAGCAGGAAATAGTCCCTAAAGAAACGCTTCACCCTCAACAGCTACGGATTATGCCGAGTATCTGTGTCATTGTTTTTGGAAAGAGCTGTTGCTGATGAGTTTTTGCTCATGTACGCTTTTGATGGCTTGAGCTCCACAAACAAATACCCATCCAGCCCCACCGTATCGGGTTACAGGGAGACAGGGAAGATAGAAGTAGACTGGAAACCTCGCCAAATCACACAGGAACTGAACATTTCATCTTGTAATGAGTTTAACAGTACGTGTTGGATGTAATGTGCACTTAATCTTTCTAAAGAATCAACAAAGGAAAGCAACTTAACAATTTTACTTAAAAACTGTGCCTAAGAGTTTTGTTTCTAATTTCTAGTAGCTTCTTCTGATGCTCCTCTCTCATTGGCTAATTATTGTTTGCTGGGCAGCATCATGTGATTTACAGAAACATGTTTTTTTTTTTTTGTTTGTTTTTTTTTTATTTGCATACACTAAGTAAATGGTAAAATGGACAATCTTTTTTGAGTCAGCTTAAGCAGGCTTTGCATAATGAGACGAAAGCCAAAAACAGTCGACAAAAACAGTAGGCAAAAACATCTTGAAAACAGATTCACTTCCTTTCGCTTACGAGGAAAGTTTTTCTGTTGAAGTGCTGAACGACGCTCTGTCAGCGACATTAAAGGATACCCCGTCCACCACAACGTCCACAGTCTGATTTGTGGCTTCATTAACTTGGCAAAGGGGCTGGTTTCCTTTTACAAAAACTTCCAAGTGACATTTTTTTGCCTCTCTTGCTTTCCAAAATGCAGCCACATAAAACACCGCAACATTCGCGCTGACCCCCGGCTCCAGCAGTTGTTTTGTTTTTGTTTTGTTTTTGTCATTTTTTTGACAGGCCATCTGACGTTCAGGTTCACTCACCAGCCAATCACATCAAACTACAACAAAGGTTACAAGGGAAAACAAGGAAGAGAGGCAGGTTTCATACAAAATAATACTGATAAAACAATATGTTTTATCAGTATAAGGTGTACAAGATGTACAAGGGTCTTTTTAAGCTTGTGTAACAAATGAAAATATAACACGACAGCAATCAAATTGCAATTATTACTACTGATTTGTACTATTTGTGTTTGTTTTATTTAGTTTTGTTTAATGTTGGTCTACTCTATTGTTGAACTTCTCCAGTAATTGTTTAATAAAGGGTTTTTTTTTTTTAATCAAATATCTTTCTCTTTCTCTCTCCCTCTCTCTCTCTCATGACTTACACTCATGCCTGTGTGTGTATGTGCCTGCAGTGGGGAGCAGAAAGTGATGGAACGCCAAGGCCCTCACTGTAATAAAGAGTGTGTGATGGGGGCCCCAGATCTCCTCCGTCACAAAGACATTAGGAGAGAGAGAGAGAGAGAGAGAGAGAGAGAGCAAGGGAGGCTGCCAATGCCACCGTTGCCGGCCGACAAATCTGCCGTCAAGGCCAGGGGCTGTAAAAATGTGATGGCTAAAAGCTAATGTCAGAAGTTATGTGGAGCTGTCAGCTACTATTAGAGAGGATTATTGCCACCGTCTTGACTCAGAGAGGGACAGGGAGAAAGAAAGGAGAGGGGAGAGATGGTAGGAGAGAGTCATGAGAGAAAGACAGAGCGAGAGAGTGACAGTGAGAGAGCGTGCATGAAAGAAAACATCTCACTGACAGGGAACCAGTCAAAATAGTCAAAACGAGAGGAGAGAGCAAAAGAGGGAGAGGGGATGAAACACGTCTGAATGATGAGCGAGCTTCGTGCGGGCCAAGTGGTGACAGGCTCAAGACTGCAGCACATAAACTTTAAACTCCACTGATCAGCGCTTATGGCTGAAGGCACCGTGCTCTTAATAACTGTCATAGTGCATCGGGTCAACACTGAGTGATTGTTGGTAACAAGATCCTTAAGTCCTTTTGGCCTCAAAACTAGTCTCAGAACTTGACAGTGAGTTTAATCCCCTGAAGCACCGAAGAAGAAAGTGTATGGCTGTGAATTGTTTGACAGAGATCCTCAGGCAAAAAAAAGATTTCATTTGATGCAACAAAGCAGAAAAACAACATCGGTTCAAATATTAATGAGTTACAGTGGCAATTATACAGCTGTTAAAAAGGAAATCTCCATCTTCAGATACTCCGCTCATTTGCAATATTCAGCACACTGCAGGAGTTATTTTGTGATAAAGTGTTGCACAATACCTCTTGTTGTTGTTCCCTCATTCTGCCTCATCCACTTCTGTTTGACTTTGTAATTTATATTTCCCAGAATGCCTTTCAACATCGCCCAGAGGAGGGCCTGAACATTTCGGAGCATTTCAGAAAGACACCGCCAAACACTAAAATAAATTTACTCATAGTAATTGTGCTCAGTGGTGTTTAAAGGAGCAGTTCACCCAAAATACCATACATCGTCTTCCCTGTATCTCAGCACTCCAATACAGTGGGGCTGGATGGGTATTCTTTTGCAGAGTTTAAACAGCCAAACACTTAGCTGTGAAAAACCCAATAGCAACAACTGTTTCCAAATCTAATATAAAATAATTAGCAACGGATTTTGTTGGAAAACTCCCACAAAACTGTATATATCTGCAGCAGTGTGTACAAATTAGAGGCAGATAGTGTATTGATTACTGGAGTGAAAGGAGACCGGGAAGTCACAGACTGGAAACCTTGCCAAATCACACAGAAACTATGGATATGTATATGTATATACTGTATGTATGTGTGTATTTGTGTATGTGTGTGTGTGTTTCTAATATGATCCATACAGCTCCATCCTTTGTCAGCTCATTGTAGCAAAACCCTGCGAGAGCCAGCGTGAACTGAACCCCGTTTACTACTCTGTTAATGCCATTAAAGCTGCCAACACAGCGTTTTTCCTCCTCCGCGACCAGCTGCCTGTCCATCATTATCACCCGCTACATTCCACTACCAGCTAATACATAAAAATGACCATAAATCTACTGCAGGTCTGGTGCGCAGGGGTCATAAAGTAAATCGGCTGCTTTATGTTCACTGTGCTTAGGAGAGGACGGGGGCAAAAAGGGGCTGAGGGCTCTAAATCTAAGAGGCAAAAGGGGTGGTAGGGTGGCTGATTGGTAGTGGTGCACGAATGAATAGGGGCGCATCAATCACATCAATGTACATATATGTAAATGCATATACATACACACACACTGGACTAGAGCCTTATATAATGTGCAGGAGGGAAGTGGGAAACCTTTTACATGGACAGTAAGATTAATGTTATTAATCATGACTGTTATTCATTAGGCCTGTAGAACAAATACAAAGCATAAATTTACACACACACACACACACACACACACACACACACACACACACACAGAGACACACTTTACTAGCAAATACAAGTTGCACCCTGTCATCTGTCAAATCACGTTTGATTACTATTCCATCACTCACATACTTTCTCACTTTTTCACACACACACATACACACACACACACACACACGCACACACACAGGCACGATTATTTTGTTGACAGTATATCTGAAGCTTTGTGTCTGCAGACAGATAGGAGCTCGGAGGCATCCTCTGTGAGTGTGCTGTGAAGTCTCCCACCATCACTGTTTCTGATAGTTATGTTAATAGGGCACATATGGGGGTGACAAATGAACTTTCCGATAACACAAACGACTGATAGTGTTCCTCGCCGACAATAACATGGATGTGGGCGCTCATCGTCATGAAGTCTCATTGTGTCGGATGCCCTTCTAAATGTGTGGATGTTGACCTTCCAGTTCATTTGATATAATTTAGCCAAATATGGCGCTGGGCTTTGTGTCTGAGTTTGATTCCTCCATTTGTAGTCACTGGGAGTGACTGTTTTAATGGCTTGAGGATTCTTATTACAGCAGGACATTAATGTTAAGACCCAATAAATCATTTATATAGATGTGTGATGAGCCTCATATTTGATGATATAATTCAGCTGTATGCCAGAGTAAATTTGCCATCATTCTTTCAGCAACATAATTCAGCAATGATGTTCCTGATGTCTCCTGGTCCTGCAGTACAACAGCACAATCATTGTATACCTGGTAATTCCAGTCTCTGGATAAGCACATAAATGTCACTGATAAAATATGCAATAGAGCCTGTTAACAACATGGTAGATGTAATATTCATCCTGAGAGGTTTGCGGGTCAAAACATTTCAATATTTTAGGGCACCAAGGTGTGCACCGACAGAAGAAAAATGGAAATGTGGAGCTTCAGCCAAGGACAAATATCTCAACAATGTTGCACATAAGCTGTAAAAATCAGTAGCTACACCTGTATGTTTTTCATGATTTATGCATCATTATTATTTTAATGTGTCCTTGCAGCCACTGTTCTTTGGCTGGCCATACATTATGAAATGCTGCGTCAGATACAACAATTGGCATGAGAAGTAATAAGAACGCATGCACTATGTTGCATTATTATGTGGAAATCTTGTATAAAAACAGAAAACAATACAAGACATAATATGTCTCAGTCTTACACTATCCAATTAAGACTAACCCTTAATGTGCCTTTGGTGCTGTTTTTGTATTGCACACACTGTGTAATCATCAATTACAGATGAACTACACAGCAAGTATGGCTATGCTACACATTTCTACACATTTGCATACAGCAAGCTACGCATTGTGCTATGCTATTTCCTAGCCCTGCTTTCTGCAGCATAGCCGTGGGTTCCTTCAACCTCATTAGCTAGAACAATAGCCAAGCTGGCAAAGACAACAAATGACTATAGGATTCGCCACGGAGCAATTACACATTTCAAAGCAACATGGCCTTTTGTAAAGCGAAACAAAGATAACCCTCTCCCATGTCTCACTCAAACTTGAAAGAGTGCACAATATCAAAGTCTTCAATGGGATTTGATGATGAGCACAGGAGGAAATCGACAGCTGGATTGGGTGAACGATGATCTTTGAAGTATACTCGAAGCAACATGTCTGAACTAGTTTGGTTTTCTTATATAAGGTGATTAAGGTTGCCATATGCCTCCATTGCTTGGGGGAGGAAATGGATTTTTTTACGCAGTCATCAAAAAATCCTTTTCTATTCAACCAAACTTTAATCTACAGAGCTCCATCAAAGGCGGTACTTGGAGCGAGGCCTAAGGCTTTTCTTTGGGTTTCACAATGCTAGCACTTTTTCACCCAAAAAGCTGGTCCAAGATATACTTCCATTTAGGACTTTGTTGTATCACATCTCACCAAATTGCGGGTTTGGTTTTGAATTATACATCACTTACCCAAAGGCCAAAAGGTTCTATTTTCACTTCGAGACAGATCTGGTAAGACAATAGCTCAAAGATAAAATAAAAGAACAAGAATGCAAAATAGGGAGACAGACTGTAGAGAGAACGTCTCCCCCGCCTTTTGTCCTCAGTGTAACTGTGTTTGTCCTTTTGTCTTGCTCGTGGTATGAGGGAGTGATGTTCCCTGTAGACAGCTGATACTGACCTTGTACATGGAAATAGGACCTGGAGAGAAAGAAACCAAATGTGCAGGTGATAGCAAGAGAGACAGTGACAGAGGCAGGGAGCAGACATATATTCTCTGTGTTTGTGTGTGTGTGTGTGTGTGTGTGTGTGTGTGTGTGTGTGTGTGTGTGTGTGTGTGTGTGTGCAGATATGTACATGTCTCTGCATGCACATGTTGGCCTGTCTTGTCCGTGACAAGTGTCTGGTGTGACTGCACCTCTGTGTATATGTGGACGCGTGTATATGCCTGTGATGGGTGCTTGCCATATTTGTGTGTACACACGTGCATGTGTGTATGTGTGTGAGTGTGTGTGAGTGAGGCAGAAATGAAAGGCAGGAGTCCCATCTGTTGTGGTGTAATGACTGTGCTATTTGGAGGCAGGAAAGGTTTGGTGCGGGAGCAGCTGGTACCTCGCCCGGTGACCTTTTAGCATTCCTCCTCTCACCATCTGACAGATGTGTCAACTCGATTATTTCAAAAGGCCCTGAATAAATAACCGATTGTGAGAGAGCACCGCCTGCTAACCCAAAGAGTCAACGAAATGGAGGGTACGCACACAAACATGCAGGTGAACGTGGATAAAACCAGAAATGTGTCTGCACGCACACAAACGCACACTTAATACTTGCAACGCCGAAGGCCGACATCAGACCATACACGAGTGTGCGGCACAGGGGCTGCACGCGTTCGCCTCCGCTGCACAAAACAAATGATCACAAAGGTGAGTGGAACGCATCGCCCCTGTTGTTGTATCACTCATTTCCTACTCTCCCTCCCTCTCTTCCCTCTCTTTTCCCATCATCTGCTAAATAGCTGTTGAGTCACTGGTACGAGGCTTGGTAAAAGGGGTACAATGGGGGTGAATTGAATGCCATTGTGGTTCGGGTGCCCTTGGAGCACCACTATTAGCTAGCCACGGGTGGAGGAAGGGGGCTGGTTTGGGTGGTGGGGGGCCTCAGGTGTTGCTGGGAGGCCGACGATGGATTCTTGTTCCCCGGCGGAACCCACAGCTGACAGAGGGGAATGGGAGTCTGTTGTGCATTTGTGTGCATATGTGTGTGTGTGTATGTGTGTGCGTGTGTGTGTGTGAGAGCATAGTGTATGGTGGGAAGGAGGGGGGGTTAATTGACTCACTGAGTGATTGGGGGACTGTGAAGAGGCGACCGCAATCAGACCTGCCCTGATAGAGTTTGATGCCTCCCTAAATAGTTTTCAAATGGAGGAGCAGGTGCTGTTTTTCCGAAGCAATCCCCACTGCCCGGGTGTATAAGAGGAAAGTGTGTGTGTGTGTGTGTGTGTGTGTGTGTGTGTGTTTGTGTGTGAATGTGTATTTATTTATATGTCATTGTGCATGTCTTTTGACCGTATTGTCATTTCTGTATAACGGTAATAACTGTGATAATAATTATAACTGATATGTGTATGTACTATATGTATGTGTTTATTTTACCCATTTATTTGATTTGTTTATGTTTTAGTTGTCACCCTGTGTCACAGATCTGCTGTTCACTTTAACGTGTCAGATAAAAATGTCAAAACTAAAACAATAAGTTTCTTATCCATCATAGCTCCAACGAACAGTGGCCAAGGAAAGGAAAATAAATCAAACTGAATCTTTAAGTGAAAGGTATGAGACAAAACAGATGAGGGATAAATCCCACAGGGGACCCTTCACATAAGTCTGTTACCCCAGAATTCAATTTTTGTGGCTACAATTGAAGAAAAGCTGCTCATTTTGCCTCCTGATCTGTGTTAAGAATGACTTGTGTTGAAAATCCTTTGATGCTCTTGTCCGAAACCCTGGGGATTTCAGCAGGCCTTGGACTGTCCATCTCTCTCAGCAAGTGTGAAATGGGCTTCATCAAATCATGTCCAGCCCTCTTGATTTTACCCAGTGGATCCAAACTGGTTTGGGCTGGTTATTGGGATGTCATGCTTTGAGATGTGTGGAGACAGACGGGGTATAGTCCATTCTATGCCTGTTTTATTGCCTTGTTTTACATCAAGTCCATACGACATGCCTCAAATGACCTGCCAAGTTCTAAGAGAAATGGACTATTCATGGAGAATTTGTAACATCAGGAGTAAAGAGATAGGGGTGAATGTTGAAACCTATATATCACTCAAAAACTTGGCTAAAGATCTGTTTTGACAGTTTGGAATAAATTTCAAGAAAAATCTACACTGAATTCCAAAGGCCAGTCTATAGGTTTCTTGACAACCGAAGCTCAACACAGATCAGCATCAGGGCTTTTGCCCACTGGGTCAGGACTACGAACCATAACCGTGGATGTTCCTGGACTCCCGTCCCAGTGCTTCTGTCAGCACAGCTAGCACTCCCCATCTATCATCTCCATTGATCTACACTAATGACAGATGGTCGTTATGGGTGGGGGAGACAGATTGCCTTCAGCACAGCATGGCTTCACAGGCATGCACAGACAGCACAGACTATGTGTGTGCTGTCTGGCTGTACTGGAATATCCTAGAATTTGCTCAGATAAACAGAGATCTGAGTCTAATTTTGAGCCCTATTTCATACAGAAACTGCCTCAGAGAGTGCATAGCTACTTCACAATTACAAGCGTTCAGGGAAGTGCCATAGGCATAGGATAAATGTTTCATTGTATTGCCATGCGACTTGAAGAAACATAGCGCCAAACCACAGCACAGCTAGAATCCATATCAGTGCTGCTGTATAATTACATTAGGTGAGTCACAGACAAGCAGACATCACTGCCTTTTGTATCAAAGACTGACTGGTTTCATTTTTAGGTAATTATCACAAAGGAACAGCTGTCTGAGTTGGCACAAGCACTGGAGTTTTTTCTATTTTTTTAGACACCTAAAATCACATTAGAGAATGTGGGTCACTAACCCATTCACTCATGTAATGTGTCCAGACAGTATCCAGATGTGTAGCATGTGGAACGAGGCAGGGATGCTCACTTTCCACCAGAACATTTTGCTGGATTGTTGTGTATAATGCATTTTGTATGGGGTGCTTCACAGAGACAGTGTATATTTAAGATGCACAAAGAGTGTTTTAAAACCATGTGCACGTCTCATCTGTGCTTGCATGAGAGATGGGAGTGTTGTGCATGGAGTTACAGTGTTCTGTACTTTAGTTTTGCCCATGGCGTTTGCGCCTCAGATCAGTGAAACCTCCTTGAAGTCTGATTTTGACCATTACCAATGGACAGTCATAATCTGACTCCCGACCAGCCTTTGCAGCACATTTGTTTGCTCAGGGAGTTTTGTAATTGCTGTACAGCATTTCACATCATTTGACACACCACGGAATGGATGGATATTAATCTCAAGCACCAGGATATGTGATCATTGGGTGTGTTTGGATGCATACAGTATTCTGGATAATAACTCATATCCTGGTTTAGTTCTTATTTGGGATAATCTGTTTATATGAATCTTTGTAACCCAAACAAATATCCTGGTATACATGAATAAACCAAATATTATCATGGAAATTGAATTTGCAGAGATGGTGAAAACCAACAATAAGCGGGATTATGTGTCTACATGTGTCAGTGTCCTAGACAAAAGGTACATCCCAGGCACCCTGGTTTCTCAATGTGCTCACCTGAGTTACAGTAAACACATGATGCAAAACCAAAAACAGAATTAAAAAAAAAAAAATGCATCCCATACGATAAAATAATATTGCTGTGCATGGTGGATTATTGATGAAGTTACAATTGAAGTGATGATGAGATGTTTATTTGCTCTGAGAAGTCTTAGTCCACATAATGCCACAGCTTTTACAGGCAGTGAAAACAGCATTGTATTTCAAGTCACACAATAGCAGAGCCCTTTTATTAACTGTGAACCTTGAAGGACTAGCTCTAACTAGCTCAGCATGATTTATTCATAAGACTATGGATCTGCATAACGCCATGTCAATGCAGCAGTCTAGCTTGAAAAAGTCAATAAGTGGTCGATGGATATTGTGCTTACATGGGAATTATTCATCATTCTTTTGACTGTTCGTTCACCACCACGCCAGTGCACATCAATAGTGTGCTTCAATTACCACTCTTATTACAATATGAGGAGGTATGTAAGTGAGTGGGATGGTGTCATTATTTTGGTCACTTATATGATACATCAGCAGTTTTGCTGGTCATGAGGTTGGCCTAATCAATAACTGTTGTGCTATCCTATAGCATCAGAAAAGGGCCATGCATAAATAAGCGAATATAGGAGCACAAAGGTAGAGATTGATGCATTTTTATGCTCTACATTTGGAGATTAACATTGCTCAACCTTCATTATTTGAACAATAATACACCTAAGAAGCCTTACATTTTGTCTCTAATGGGAGCCTGAGCTGCAGAAGCAGGATTCATTCAACAGAATAAAAGTCCTTTTTGACGTAAAAACGAATTTCTACTGCACATACTATATTGATATTGATTAAAAAATTCTGGAAATTCAGAAATAGGGATGAAATTGGGATGGAGATGAAATTAAAGATCAAGGCACACAACGAGATGAGCAAGAGGGAGGATGGATGACGACAGAAAAATAGCCAGCAAATAAAAAGTTGGATCGATAAATGAGCAGATGGGTTGATGGAGTGATAAAATGCCCAAATGTTAGTCTATTATGTTATTGTAGTGTTAAGCAGAATGAACACGAAATGTTCCTGTCCTCTGAAGAAATCCAAAAGAGGAAAAGAGGATTTTGCTGTACCACAGTTTAACAGATGTAGGCTGGTTATCTTGCTCCCTGCAGCGTGCAGCCATGTTAGTGAAAGCCCGCACACGACTCACATCTAAATCCACAGTGATTTGCAGAAAGGTACACAAGATTACGTTTTGGATGTAACTTTGCCTCACTCTGAACACCAAGCTTTAAGTGACATAAAATGTGGCCTATAGTTCCTGAAAAGTACGCTTTTGAAATCCGCACTGGGAATAATATCTATAATTTAAAGTGGTTATTAGGGGAAAGGTGGGGCTACAATCACATTGCTCTCTATCTAAACTGTCCAGCAACAAGAAGTCAGATCTTAACAGATTGAGCCCCCATTGGGTCCCAAAGGTCTCCGGCAGCCAATGGGGCCCCTCGGACCCAACACCAGCTATGATTTAGATGAGCCCATAAAAACCCTAAATGGAGATGGGAGGCTAGTTGCTTAATTGACCTTTATTGGGCTTTCTGCTTCATTTGAAGACGGAATATTAAATTAACATGATAATTCAAGCCCAGTGTGTTAATGCCACCATTGCTCCCCCCACATTTTAATATCACCCTGTAACTTTTATGGCTCCCATTGATTTAGCGCTGCTTTTTATTAACTGGCTTTAATTTTCCATATTGGCACACACTTACGCAAAGAAGGTTTTATTCCGATTGAGCAGTGCACTGTTAGAGGATTAGGAGTTTATGAGGCCATTTCTATTAAAAGCCTCCCCTATTCTCACTGTGACATATATAGGCTGTAACATGGAGATGAGATCTAATATGTATAGGGGAGCCCGGGGGTTGATTATGTGTGTAGTAGCAGGAGGAGCAGCGGTGGCAGGGGTGATAGTGGAATGGTTTAATTATGTATCATGATAAAGCATTGTACATAAACACTGGCAGCTCCATTTTGCATCATAAAATAATGACAATAACAAAGAGAATAATAATTAAGTATTAGTTCTATAATTTAGTGAAACAGTAGTAAAACACAACTACTGTGGCAATAGAAGACAGTCCAGCATTAAACTGCTGAAAGAGACCACACACACACACACACACACACACACACACACACACACACACACACACGCTCGCATGCAGATGTCCATGCCCGCTATAAGGTCAACTGTTTTTAGCTTCATATGTAGCTGCTAGCTCTACAGAGGTTGCCTTGAGGAGCTTTTGCTCTATATGCAGTATCTGTGAATATAGTTTTGAATATGGTTATTGTCAGATTCTGATGATGTGTTTTTCAGATTGTCTGGATATATTATATACATACATTTTGTAGTCATTTAAATCCTTCTGCATTTTTTTGCATTTTTAATTTTGGATATTATCTGCATCACACTTCAAAACACACAATAGAAGCTGACAAAACCAATACAGGCACCCACAGATCCATACAAAAATCTGCCCATACTGCAATGCACATTTTTTGCTATTTGTATGTATGTGATGGGATTTACATACCAGCAATGTTTAAGTGATGCCACTACCATCTGTGATGCAAGAAAAAGACAAAGTTTGGTGAACTTGCATGGGAGGAAACTGAGAGAGCGCTACTGTCCTCTTGTGGCTGCAACCTGAACTTTTAAAAGGTGATGACAAATGGCCAGCAGTGGAGGCAGTGGAGGAAGGCAGGCAACCTTAACTTCAAGAGAAGTGCAGATTGGCTCGGTACAGTGAAAATTAAAGTGTGACTAGTGTGGATTTGAGGGATACAGTTGGTCATAAATGTGGGTAAAAGCGCCTGTCTGACTGGACGCAAAAGGTTCAGAGCTTCATGTCTCACAAACTATTTCATTATTGTCACTGTGAACAAATTTGCAACTTTCATTTGATATCGTCATTTGTTCTGCATGAATGTACAAATGCATAAAACTCGCCATGCATCCGTGTGTGTGTGTGTGTGTGTGTGTGAGAGAAAACGAGAGAGCACTTAAAATGTAGATGGGACAACTCCACACTAATGCACACAAGATACAAAAAGGGACACACACACACACACACACACACACACACACACACACACTGCCAGTCTGACAAAAAGCCAATAACCCACCAGCACATTAGAGGTGAATTGCTTCCCAGATGCAGCCCCTTTCCCCTCTCCTAAGTGGATGCATTATCATTTTGCCTGTTATAAAAAAAATAAAAATAAAAAAAAGAGGAGCCAAAGAATATGAATATGCGTTTACATCTGTCTTCCATTAATATGCATGCCTGAATCCACATCTCAACACAAAGCCAATTTTCTGGCCATCTGGGGGATGGCTGGTGGAGGTAATGAATATTCTTTATGAATATGTTTTATTTGGCGAGGCGGCGATACATCATGAGCGCCTCCCTCGTTCTCTCTTTCTCCCTCTCTCTCTCTCTCTCTCTCTCTCTCTCTCTCTCCCTCTCTCAGTGTCTCTCCGCATCTCTGAGGTGCTGGGAACCTTCACACCGCAACTTGATGAGTTTAATTAGACTGTAAAGAGAGGGGATGGATGGATGGACAGATGGAGGGAAGGCTGGATGGATAGAGCGAAGGAAAAAAATATCATTCACCATATTGACTTATTGTCTTTCCCGCTCTCTCTCTCCCTCTCTCTCTTTCTCTTTCTCTCTATTAGGAGCCTTAATAAGGTGCACACCTGCTCTGAATAGTGATGCTGTGAGTGGAATATACAATGGCTTAGAGCTAGCTATAATAGCTATCATGACTTTTGTGGTAACTAGTCTATAGCCCTGATGTTCACTTAATCATCAAAGTAACTCAGGAGGCACAGCTCACAGAATACTCAATAGGTTTACGGCGCCCTTTGTGTGGTCGTGCACAAAAACAAACTCCTGATCGCAAAATGAAACATCTAAATTCACTTGCCCTAGATTGCAAAGTAAAGTCTCTCTAAAACAAGAATCAAAGATTGTTGAAGTCTGAATGCAAGCATGCAGTCATGAACTGACATTTTCATGTGCAAAATGGAAAAAGACTTTACAGTTATCGCAAATATACCTCAGTATTTTGTGTGTCATTACATTTCTTTTAGTAGTAAATACATAAGTGCCTATATCATTCCAGGCACAATTTCAAAAACTGTATATCTGATATAGACTGAGCTTTATTGAGATGCATGTTGCCTATTTTACAGTTATAGGGTGCATACATTTTTATGACTCCCAGTTAAAAAAAAATGAGGATGGGGAGGAGCAGGGTAGGATATATCAGCCTGTAGGCACTTTTATATGTCACATTGATGATTTAGACGTCAATGACAGTATTACTGTTGTGCTCACGTCTCTGGGGCCTCAGCACAGTCCATTGGCTAGTGGTGTCCTTTAATGATTTATGATTGAAGTTGGCCCGTGAAGTCCCCAGAGGATCCCCCAGAGCGCAAGGCACAGGGAGTGACCAGTTTTATGGCAAGGCTGGGAATCAATTATGCTAACGGTGGCTAATGAATGCACTTGAGGGAACTGCTCCCGCACTCAAGGGCCATTTCTGCCATTTGCATATTGATGACAAGAAGGACAGTGGCCATTTTTATCCGACTATAATGGAGTACCATGGCGATCTGTTCTTGGTGTTCCTTTTTTCATTTTAGATGTAGATGTCTTGCTCCATCTATCTATCTATCTATCTATCTATTTATCTATCTATCTATCTATCTTGTGCATATCATGTACAGTTGGCTTGTAACATAATGTTCATCCAGAAAACACAATAGTAGGAAAAAAAAATTGTACAACATAAAAAGCCAACATACTGGCACTGATGCACAATCTTCACACTCACATCCCATTACTTCAGCACACACACACACACACACACACACACACACACACACTCAGAGTACTGTACCGTCTGCCACACACACACACAATCTGCAAGCCTCTGCCTACTTTTTCAATAGTCTGAAGTCATTTTCAATTAGGGGCCTTTTGTGGTCGGTAGGTGAGGAGCCCTGGAAGTGCTCCAGCTCTCTCCCAGCAGACTGTGATAGACACTGTATGGTTTAAGAGCAATAAGGGTGAGGCCTTTTACTGCCACCAAGGTTAACATGCATTAATGTCAGCTGTTTGCAAAAAAGGATGTCTGGCAACTCCCTCCCTCGCTCCACTAAAATGCATTAAGGTAAATAATGCCAGAGCCGGAGAGAAATCACTATATCTGACGTGTCTCCGTGAAGTAAATAAGGCTATGAATATGAAATGCACTATGAATAAGTTATGTGCCGGTGGTGACACTGCAAAAAGGACCGGGTGGGAGACCAAGGGTGTTTTCAGAGAATGCACAAGCATTGCCTGTCTCATAGTTTCATTATCTCTGTGAGATAATGAAACTATTGGACCTGTGACATTAATTATCTGACTATAAAATGGTTAACCAACCCAACAAACAGTGTCCAGGCCCATTGATGTGTCATTATGCACAAAACCCAAATACCTGCCTGCTCCTGACACCACTTCAATATGTTAGCCTGAATTAACTGCTCTGTTAAAATGTATAATGAATTTTCGTGGATTAGATTAATAAAAATATGAGCACTGTAACTGTAAATTCAGAAAATCCTCCCCAGAGTACAGTATCATCGGCTACCTGGGGAAGATAAAGTTAGGACACGAATAAACTTGTAGAAACTTCCGTGACTGATGCTATCACTCGATGGAAAAGACAGACAGAAGCAAACAGGCAATGTTAGAGGCTCTCACTAATTTGATCTGGTGACATTTTCTTCTCCAACTCCTCTGGGGAAAAGAGCAGCCGAAGAAGAGCAAGAGCGAGAGAGAGAGAGAGAGGGAGAGAGAGTTAGAAAAATGGGTGTTAGAGAGAGAGCAAGAGAGAGAGATGGTGAAGGAGACACTAATGAACCCAGACAACAAAGACCCTAACCTGAGCTCCCAGCCCCTGGAGACACGGAGAGGTTTTTCATTGGGTCAATAAAAGCACTGGACCGTGTCTGCGCCGGCTCGCCCTTCAAGCACCCGCTTAACTGCAGAGGGAGGACTTTTGTTCAAGGTTGCTGAAGTTAAAGGGGAATATCACTGAATTTCATCTCTGAAATACGCTATTCATAAACCCTTTACTGACTGCGGTCGCCAGCGAGAAACATGTGATGTGCGTTGTCAAACCAATGTGCATCCATGTAAAGATATGAAGAGGAAAACATGGCTACACGGCTACATTTTCTTATTCACAGCCGATGTAATGAAGCCAAGTTGGATGTGAAAGTGGAGATAAACATCGTAAAAGTCAACAGAGTCAGTTTCCCGTTTCGTTGTTATTGGAGCAGCTTTAGGAGGTTGGTCGGAGAGGATCACAGATTAACATCTTGGTACTCTGAAAATGCTGCAAAAAAAATCCCCATCATAATGAGTGATTTTTGTCTCACATTCGGTGTTAAAATTGAGTTTATCTTAAAACATCAAAAAATATGTCCCACTTTTTGCCAATGCAATTTCACTTGTTCCAGGAATTTTTCAGGGAAGAAGCATAAATACATTGAAACAAGGCAGAATAAGGCAGCTCAGCCCACTGGTATCAAGAAAATGACACTTGATTAAGGAAATTCTGGAAACAAGTCAACTGGCATTGGAAACAAGCAGGATTATCTCATCCCACTGGCATATGTATTTCATTTAATCTGAAAAAAAAAACATGATTTTAACACAGAAGGTGAGACTAAATGACTTGTCAAGACATGTTTTTGCAGGATCTTGGAGAAAACGAGGATACAGAGAATCTCCACCGTTGCCTATCTTTTTAAAAGAAGAGTGGACTTTTTTTGTCATGACCAATGGAAAGCAGAGACTGGGCCACAGAAGAGGAAGATGTGGTAGATCGAGGAGCTCAAATTAAGGAATATAGGAATTGAATTTGAAGCATCATGAATGGCTAGGTGATGGTTATGTCTTCCCCTGGATATTTCAAGGTTAATTCCTGTAAGAGAGCAGCGTCGTGTCCCTCTGCCAAATCACAGGAATGTAGCACTTAGAGGAAGGAGAGTGAGGTTAGCCAAAATCAGCATGATGAGATATTGACTTTTGGCTTGTAATTTCATTTTATGCACCAAGTGGCAGACAAGATATCACACTGTTCATAATCCCCAGCGCCCCTCGCCGCACACACACACACACACCTCCCACAGACTTGCTCCCTCTCGCTATTGATGATGAAATGTAAAGTGGTTAGTGTGTCTGCATGTAGGAGGAGAGCATCAAGTCTGGGGTCTTCACACCAGGATTCACACCTGAAGGGGGGATATGGGGAGTGGGAAAGCCAACACACACATACACACACACACACAGTCACACACACATACTGGAGGACACATACTTGGTTGCCCCGCTAAGTCCCCCCACGTCTGACATATGTCACTCCCAATCTGTTCAGCGGGCCACGCATCTCTCCAATGTCGCACTGCCACTGTGGCATACAGGGCTGCAGAGGGGAGACAGACAGAGGGAGAGAGAGAGCGAGACAGTGAGAGAGAGAGAGCGAGACCTGGAGACAGATACAGTGAGAAGGGCACGGAGGGAGTGAGACAGAAGGGGAGAGAGGAGTCAGAGAGCGTGAGAGAGAGAGACAGTGAGAGAGTGAGAGAGAGAGTTCTGCCGCTAGTGGTTGCTACCCTCTCCTTGCTAATTGGTAGTTTTGAAACAACACCATCTGTTCTTTAAGAAAGTCAGATGCACAGTCTCTAGAAAGATGCCACAGCTCCTGCATACATTCAGTGCCAGCCAAGGCAAATAACTCCACAGCCGTGGGCTTCTTTCAACACAAAGATCCTATAGGACATGGGCTGGAGAGGCATCTGCTATATTTGTTATAACGTTTAGGGATTTCGAAGCTAGACTTGGATTACCGCCAGGGAGTCGTGTAAATATATGCATTATTTTGCATTCATCACTGTTATTTTTTGTACCTAGCCGATATACGTATTTGTGGCGAATCAAGATCAAATATTCTGAGGAGAGATGATTGCGGTGTCATATTTTTGAGAAATACAACCACACAGCAACAGATCACGAACAGGACGTAGTCCAGCCTCACAGTTTTTGGAGACTAATTCCCATTTACATTCCTGGGCAAACTGAAATATATAAGATAGAAGCTGATCGCCATCATGTGGCTGAACAATGCAATCACAGCAAAGGGATACAAGGGCTTGCCTCTGTACAGGGGCTTTATCTGAGGTTGGCATGGTTACGTATCTATAAAATTTCATTAAATTTGCAAGAGCGGAACTACAACTGATGTGAGCTTTTTTTTTTTTTTTTTTTTTTTTAAACATAAATCTTAAATATCTTCAACTGCGTCAAAATATGCAACACAAGTCCACATAGGCCTAATTATTATTATTCAGAGAAAGCACAACAATATATTCAGCAGAAGGTTGCGTGGGGTCATTTGAATGTAAACAAATATTAGGATAAATTTCCTGATTTAGAGTAAATTATATTAAATTATCAATAACAAAAACATAAGTGTAATGAGCCATCAATTCATGCGACAGAACAAGGTTATATCAGAGCCATTTAACACACTGTGAATCTGTACTTGCATCAGCTGGGCCAGAGAGTATAAACTAGATCCTCTTGGGATTCCAGGCACACAGCTCAATGCAATGACCGTGTTTTACATCGCCAATCTGTTACAGTGGGATCTCCCCAGCTTCAATCCCATGGATGATTAAGCGTGATAATTAAGGTTTTTGGACATTTTCCACAGAGGAGCAGACGTGGCAGCTGGTGACATTCATGCATTCCCAAACACAGAGGAGGGAATTACAATGAGGCCCCCATTCATTTCAGAGATGCAAAATCTGCTCTTGGCATCAGTTCAAAAAACAGTCAAGCTGTTGTTGAAAGGACTGTGTTTGCAGGCCTCTTTGTTGCAATGTAGCCAATGCACCTTGATCTATTTAGAAAATTATAAAAAAAAAAAACATAGAAACCTGCCAGATGTTTGGGTTTTCCAGCAGGGATATTACCAAGCTATTGCCCAGGCGTGTCATTGGGAAACCCCCTGGAGATGATGTTTTGATATTTTTGTGTTTACCATGCTGTTTTAATCCCATCCTTTTTATAGTTTGGCTGGAGCCGAGGTGAAATCATGGCAAGAACATGTTTGTCCTCTTCTGACCCTTGTATCAGTGCATCCTTTTTTAAATCAACCTCAGTAGCCTACTGTCTGACTCTTCAGTCAGGAGGGTGTAAAAACAAGCACAGCATGGTTAACACAAGACATGAGGCAGTGGATTGAACATTTGCCTCCATTTCCCAGCATGCATCCTCAGAGCGGAAATGCCTGGAAACTCCATGGAAACGGCAGACTGGCGTGCTAGCTTAGCAAAAGAGAAAAGCAAAGCTGCCGCGACGCACTTGACCACAGACTAAATTTCATTAACTGCCCTGTGAAATACTTTTTTTTTTTTTTTTACCAGACTGCCTTTCTCTCCACTATGATGAGTCGTACCCCCGATGCAAGAGCTAGGTAAGGGACACTGTGTGCTGCGAAAGGCAAAGCAAGCGTTAGCTACAAGTTAGCTCAAGCTAATGTTAGTTCACTGCTGAGCAAATTAACCTGCCAAGAGCGGGCAGAAAACCTCTAGTACGGATGATTTCTGTGCAAGTAGCTGTATGCTCACGGCTGGCATCAACATACAAACAGCCTCTCCATCACCGAGTTTGTACCGACAACTCTGAATGCTGTCTGCTTTAACCCGTTTCAATAGCACTGTTACTGCTGGAGGCTGTGTTCTGCGGTCCACAGGGGCCTGGAGTTACAGTATTACACTACTGTGCATGACACTGACTTAAATAGACATTCTGGTGTAGTATTTTTTTTCCTACTAATATACGTTGTGAAAAGGCAACTTTGCAAAACGATAGCATCATTCTTTTTAATACACTAGTAACTAACAAATGGTTGTTATCATTAAGCGTGTCTCCCAAAACAGTGTTAAGGAGTTGAACACAACCTCCAAAGCATATGTATTGATCGATTTCAAGTTATTGCCTAGCTGCACAGGGTCCCTGCAGGCCCATAAAAAGTCTTAGAAATGTCTTGTAGTCAGTTTTGTAAATATTAATGTCATTAAATGGTGTTAAATTTGAATTTATGAGGTCTTAATTTCCACATAAACATTTGATTAAATTTCATTTATTCATATTTGTAATTCTCTTTGTAAAACGAGTCAGACTTTTTTTTTGCATGAAATTAACCACAATGTTACAAAACACTGAACCTAATACTCCTTTTTACTAACATGCTACACTTGACCTGCTGGAGAAATACCTGGTGTAGCTTAATTTAACTCACTTATAATCTCATATACCACATTTACATGCAGACACAAAACCAAACTATTCAGTTTAGTATCCGCAGAGAGAAATCCCCAAAAATCATTGGATTTACTTGTTATGTGCAAAAAAACTAAAGGAATCTGTTAGACACTCAGTAGCCGACCATATTCCAAACTAAAACTGACCTTAGCACGAGACCGAATATAGAGTACTTACTTACACTTACACTTACACTTATCTGAAATACTTGTATCAATAACAAAAAGATTTTTTTTTCTCAAAAAAAATCTGTATTAAATTTGGTTAATATTTATCTTGAAAAGTTCTTAAAAACCCCATCAGAACTAGCCTATTGCTTGTAATAATCTTTTTTACAAAATAAAATGTATCTTGTATTATACAATATTATTCAAGAAAATAGTACTTTACTTCCCTTTTGAGATCCACTATTTCAAGTCAAGAAATAAAATACACTCCCTGTACTTTCAGATACCCTGGAATTTGATTCTTGCTCTCTCATGTTGCTCTCCACACCCCCAGGGACAGTCAGACCAGACAGATCCAGGAGAACGTCACCAATGTGGAGAAACACTTTGGAGAAATGTGCCAACTGTTTGCTGCCTATGTCCGTAAAACAGCCAGGCTGCGGGACAAGGCAGACCTGCTGGTCAAGGAAATCAACCTGTACGCAGACACGGAGACGCCAAACCTGAAGATGGGCATGAAGCAGTTTGCTGACCAGCTGGCCAAGATTCAAGACTACCGTCAAGCCGAGGTGAAACTTCAAAACTTACTGCTGCTTTGATTTGGATATTTAATTTGGACAGTTAGAGCACGATAGATAGTGGATGGATTTTTGTGGCCTATACCAATACTGATATTTGGGAGTAAAAACCTCCAGTAATGAGTTATTGGCCAATATTTTTTTAATACCTAAAAACACACATTTGTAGCAGAGAATCATCAGTCTTGTTAATCAAATAGTTGTAATAAAGATGTACTAGATGCTTTATATTTTACAGTTGAACAGTAAACTTTGATGCATTTCCCTCCCAACTCGCTGCTTTTTTTTGAGCATCAGCCAACATAGCCAGTGTTGATACATCTGTGGTGAGCCAATGCCCATAACACTGGACCAGCTGATAAATCGGTTGAGCTCTGTTTACAGACTAAATATTTTGGTGGCAGTGACACAGCACATTAGCCCTGAAATGGGAGTTTCATCTTTTAAAAATAAATGAGATGTCCATTGGAAATGTTTTGGTCAAATTGTATCTGTTATATCCATGGACAGCAGTGTTTCTACTAGAATTTAATTTGTGGCATTAGAGGAAAGGGTTTGCACCTCCAATATAGTCTCTGTGAATGGGTGTCTATATCTATAAGGACACATTAAAAAAAAAAAAAAAGCCCTTATATTTTGCTTTCTGAGGGACATATGAAACAAAGCTGATTCATAATTATCATATTTCTTGCTAAGAGTGACAGTGACTCCTGAGTGAATGCAGGGAAAAACTGGAGGGCTACAGATTCAACCTGACTTTAAATCTGTTTCACAGGTGGAGAGGCTTGAAGCCAAAGTCATTGAGCCTTTAAAATGCTATGGGGCTGTAGTGAAGCGTAAAAGGGTAAGTGGACTACAACACAAAGAATATCAAAGCCAAAGCCTGTGTGAGGAATTCAGACGGACCGTCTTTACCACTTAGGTCCACTTGAGGGCAGCATTCGTTTATTTATAATCTCCCACTTCCCATTAACCATTATTTATGATACACTCCTCTCTATAATTACCCTTCCTAACATTGTGCTTAGACCTGGGTGCAAATATATATTTTTTAAAGGTTTTCACTTGCTTGAACCATGCAAGAGATGCTTAATTTTACTTGCCATTCATACAAGCAGCCTCGAAAGTGTAAACGTTGTTTGCAAAATTAACTAAATCACTTATTTATCTAACATTAGGATTAGGGTTTTCCTAGTATGTGAGAGGATTAACACAAGCTATGAATAATACATTATTTTTACCCTTTATTAAGTGCTGTGTCCTTGTCTGTTTGTTCCATCCATCCATGCAGGAGGATCTGAAGACCACTCAGAGTGCCAGAGACAAAGAGGCCAAACAGATGGCTCAGCTTGAGAGGACCAGACAGAGAAACCCCTCGGACAGGCAGATCATAGTATCCTTAACTGGCCGCTCTTGTATTCTCATAATCATTTTTTAATCTAGCAAGCCTTTTAATGTTAGAAATTCCACCTGTATGTCCTTACAGCAAGTGCATCTAAGGAAGAAAAGACAATGTAAGATGTTGTAACACTTTGTACACCATTGCATTGTACAATTCAGGTTCCTCTTGCCGAACCAGAATGAACAGGGATTTCCTAAGATATTTGCAGTTTTTCCTTGACTGAGCCCTCAGTCCCGGGTGGGTCTCATATAATCTGTTATGGCATCTCATTACTGGTAATGTGTGGCCACAAAGCACAGGCAATCATTCTCCCACTTTACAGATATTTCACAGTTACTTCGACATGGTGCAGTAGCAATTCCAAAACCAGCAGCCATTAAATTCTGCTCCAGATTTACTGAGAGAGATTCAGTGTGTTATAAAATGTGTTCTGACCACAGCTCACTTTGACTTGGATAATTTCATTTTTTTATTTGCCTGGTCGTAACTTCCAGGCTAGTTATTTTGTTCCACTGCTCATATTTGATGAGCAGGGCTAAAAACCAGTCATTGCAGGTTTGAAAATAGTGGGTTTGTAATTTATTTTTCCCTAATATCTTTAGCTATAACTTTAAGAGTTCTAGTCAGGTATGTTGTGCAGTATGTTGCATATAGTTATGTTTTCCAACCAGGCTGAAACTGAGCTCCAGAGAGCCACCATGGATGCCACGCGAACCACCAAGCAGCTGGAGGAGACCATAGACGAGTTTGAAAAGCAAAAGATCCATGATATCAAGGTCTGCTGCTCTTTGCTCTCTGCCCAAACACCCCCACCTCCCCTCAGACCATTGTCTCCTCACTGTCTCTGCTATCGCTGTTCATATGACTCAGCTATTAATGAAGAAGTGATAGTTTCTTTGCGTGAATATGTCTAAGCAGAGAGTGACAATGAAGTGAAACCAGACAGACAGTTTTGAGGTATGGCTTTGTGTTCGACCCCTGTCTGCTGCCTGTAATCCTCTTTGAGCGGTTTGAAGTTATTGTGTGCTATCAAATTGAAACACCTTTTTATGTGTTCAGTTTAAAGGAAACATCAAAGCCACACATCTTTTAAGTACCATGATCCCTCTGAGCCTATTAAGAACTAAAACATTGCTCTTGGCTCTCTGTCTGTAGAAGATCTTTGGTGAGTTTGTCACAGTGGAGATGTCATTCCACGCCAAGGCCTTGGAGGTGTACACCACCGCCTTCCAGAGCATTCAAAGTGTGGACGAGGAGGAGAACCTGGAGGTAGGCTGCAGCTAACTCGCCTCAGGCTAGTTTTGGTGCAGCCAGCTATTTTGGTATTCTGGCATTAGCATGTTTGTGCACAGCAGTCTCACTATCTTGAAAGAGGCTTAATCCAGGACCTGGTGTCAATCCCTGCCAACCACATTTTCATTAAGCTGCACTGACCTCTGAGAAAGGTGCTGACAGTTTTTTTTCCCACTCTAATAGTGTATATTTATGTGAGACAGTAGAGTTTGGGTAAAAACTAATCACAGTCTTTACTCTGTGTCCACCTGTGAGTGCTTAGCTCATCCAAACCATGTATTTTACACAGCCAAGATCCTAAAGCTTCATGCCCTCATTACTCATTGAATCATTACCCACAGATACTGTATAGCCCACACCCCTCATTTGATGTGGTAGCTTTGAAGTACGTTGCGGTGAATACTGCAGAATATAGACTCACGCTGCCTCTTGGGCCATCTTCAGCAGACAGTATTGTTTGGCTTATAGTTGGGAGATAAATTTACCTCATCAGTTTCAAGGAACATTGATTGTGGAGACGAAACAAAAGATCAATATTTTTTTTCCGCGAATGAGGTCCTGCCTGCAGATGGCCTTGCACTATTAGCCTCCACCCCTTTCCAGCTCATCTGTGTGTTTTTGCACTGAATCATCTCCCTTCCATTCATATTGAAGTGAAACTCACCCGGACACGGTTGTTTCTCAATGACTCATATCACAAAGCACGGGAGATTGACTCATCTGAGAAAGGCACAAGTGACAGGCATGAAGACAGTCCTGATCAAGAGCCACTGTGGAATGCATTTCCCACACCTGAAAAACCTGTGACATGGTGTAAATGGCAGTTTGAAATGGTTTCAGAGACATACTTTGAGAGTCATGTTTGTTTTTGTCTGATCAAATTAGATTGCCAACATGTTTTGCCGGGTATTCCAGCTTGCAGATTATATCCTCATTTGTTCAGCTTTAACATATCTATATGTGACATGATACACCCTAAATATGTATGAGCTGAGTCACTTGTGAAGTTAATCTCTGTACATATTACAACATTTAATGTGTTTACATCCACTTTACAGTCTAATGTCATTTTGATGCAGGGCAACTTTTGCCATCTTTTTTGTCTTTGTATTCAGTCAAAGTTGCACAAAGTTTATTTCCTACACACTCACCACTAAACAAAAAACCCCACAAGCCATGAATTTATGTAGGCCTTGTCCCTATTTCTTATGTAGCTCTAGGAGTGTAGGCGCCTCTGTTTGCAAGAGTATAGCATGTCTTCCCTTCTTTGGCAGGTTTTCAGGACTCTGCTGCACCCCCCTGACTTCCAGTCACGCTTGGAGATAGTGCGAGCAAATTCCAAAACCTCCCTTGATCGGACCGGGTCCTCTCTGAGTACATCAGGGACATTACAGGTAAGATGCAGCAAGCAAATGTATAATACCAACTCTTGATTTCTGAATGTAATGCTCAAATTTTTTGTAGGAGATTTTTCTTCAACTTTGATAGTTGTTTCCTCATTAATACGAGTGCGTGTATTGGTGAAATAAAAATTTCCCGGTCACTTTTTACAACCTACTGGTCTTCCCCATACCAGTTGAAGAAGGTATGAGGAATTTACCTATCAGTTGTGCCAGAGCATGCATCACCCTCATCATCTTTCAGTCTGATTTCCCTGACAGATGTCATCACATGCCAGTAATTGCTTTCACTGTTATTCCCAAACAGCAAGGGCACTGCACTAACTTATCAACCGATAGCATTAGCTTTTACAATTTCCAAACAGCTAAGCATAAATATTTCACTGAGGGACATTTTATATTTTTTTTTTATAAACTGTGTCCCAGCACCACCTTGTCGCCAATTCCTGGAAAGCAACACTTTTGAAAGTAATTTCTAACTGTCCTCTGTAGGTGTGATAGGGTCATTGAGGGTGGAGTTGAAGGGTTTCTTTCTTGATTTGTCTTATCTGCCCTGAACTCATCAGTGGACAGGGTATAAACAGGTGGAGCATGTCTCAATCCTCTGCTGTAAACCTAAAGTGAGAGGAAGTCCAAGAAAAATAACTTTTGAGACTTTGAGGAAGCAGGGATTGTGTTTGTATGACTTCATACCTGGGATTGTTTGTCTTTTGCCATAGCAGCAAAGGAACAGCAGTCGGCAGAGAAGAAGGGAGGAAGAGGAGGAGAATGAAGATGAGTCTGAAGAGGAAGAAGATGATGAGGATGAGGATGTCACAGATGATGAAAACTAAACTCTTTTCCTTCTTTGTTTTTTGATCTTATTGAATGAAAAGGACAAGTATGGTGTCATTGTTAAGAACGTGAAATAGTGTAATAACTGTTTTATACTGTTGTCATAAAGTGAGCGTCAACGCCAAAGTCACCTCATATGTGTGTTCTGAGCAGTATTGTAGCTTACGTTGTTTGAGGGACCATGTTTTACAGTAACTGCCTTTGAAACGCCAGCAAATCGTTGTCTTAGCTGTACAGTATTTTTATATTACACACAGTGCCAAATGTGCTTTATTTTTGGTTGTGTCAAAAATAGCAGTGCAATTTCTTGCACGATGGCCACCTGTGTTTATGAATAAAGGCATTCCATGTAATTTAAAGCAAAATTGTGTCCGGCATGATTTTTGTTTTGTAACAATCCAGTCATATTATATGCCATAATAAGCAGTCGCTGTATTCTCAGTCATTTTGCATGAAAATGTCAGCTAAGAGGTTTATCATTTAAGAAATTGTTCGTGTGAATCAGTCCTAAGTGACAGCAGTTATGTGACGATTGCAGCTGAAAGTGACTCATGTCTTCCACGGTCATGCAACAGTGCTACGAATGAGGACATTTGGCGCCACACACACTATGCATGCATGAGTGTGTGTACATATATATGCCTGGAAACATGCTTGTGTGTATGTCTGTGGCACTCTATCAAAATGTATGTGTGGTCTGTCACAGTAGAGGCTGCTGCCCCCTCGGCTGATGGCTCCCATGTCTGTCTTGCATGACTCACTCAACACATTTATCATTCCTCGGCTGCCGGTGACATGATGACGCCTGCTCTGCCCCTGGCCTTTCACACACACACACATGCACACATATTGCCAGTCTTATTATCTCTCCAACTCCAAAATATGCTCACATTTACACAGACATACACTGTTTTCATTTTTTTCATTTTTTCAATATACATGCCTTAGGAGAGCAGAAACCTCGCCTACAGCAAAGTTTGATTAGCTGCGTGGCACAGTGAGATAAAAGCTGTGTAGGCGGTGTGTCATCAGCTCGCTGCACAACAGCACCTTAATGCATATAAAGGTTAATGTGTATGCAAACATAGTCTCACTCACACACTCATGGACCGGTTTGACTTTGGTGTGCACTCTGGATCTGAAAGGCCTGCGTTGCAGTGAGTCACCGCCTATAAAGTGTGTGTTTTTGAGCGTGCGAGTGAGTCAGGGAGCATCGCCCATCGAAGATAAACCCAAAGGCTCCACTCCCCGCACACAAAGTGAAGGTATGGATGGTGACCGCTGAGAGAGAGACATAAAGATACAGTGATTGGTGGGAGATGAGCAGTGAAAGAAAGAACAATCAAGGTACAAAGGAGGCAAAACAGATGTAATGTGAGTCATAGAGAAACAAAAACAAAGAAAGGAAGCAAGGAACACAGTAACACCACTGCTCAGAAACAGAAGGAGGGTTTATGGGCAGAAAGAAGGACAGTTATGAGAGGTCAGTCATAACCCCAGGCCCCGTCCTTTGACTCTGAGTCACTCCTATCAAATCCAACACCCAGGGCTCATGTCAACCACAACGCAGCCTCATAACACTGTCTTTATATGCCCTTCCCCTTAAGCCTTGTGCCACTGATCTTATTCTAACAAACACCCAACACATTTGTTACAATTTCCTCTAACATACTGCTGCAACAGTCTTCCATGCCACTCATAAATATTGTTTTTATTACTTAGAGTCGCAATTCTACCAAAAAAATAATACAAGCATCAAAGAACTGAGACTGTCGGGTCTGTAACAGGAATGTCTTGTGGTTTGAGCTTTTGGTGCACACAAAGGTCCCATTGATGAAGGTTCCTGCTGCTTCCCTCCAATTATTCCAGCTTTTTTTAATTTGTTTTCTACTTTGCCCTCTCATGCTCAAATCATAATACTTTTCCACAGAGAGCAAACTGTTACAAACATAGAGACACCAGATAAGAGAAACCTGCCACCTGTCCATACTGAGGTTTCATATTTCCGAAAGCAGCCACCAGAGGGTGATGTTTAAAGTCATTCTTACCTGGACAGTGTTAATGGGGAAACTATGAAATGGAGACATTGTGTTCTTCACAGCCAAATGGTTAGCTGCAGTATGTGGTGTCTCCTGTGAATTATCTCCCTAGAGACAGGCTGTATTGTGTTATTGACAACAACAAAACTGAGCACTGCAAAAATATCAAATCATGTATTCTGCGTACTCAGGATAGCACATTATGAGTGAATCATATGAGAGGCCTCTGCTTTTGCGAGGGCTCAGTGTCAGCAAACAGTAATGGATGTTTTTCTCTGTTTTGTTTATTTATTTATTTTTATATGGCCGTATACCTTCTCATGTAGGAACATACAGAGAGAATGAATCATAGGTCAAACGGCCTAATAGGATCGGTGTGTGGTGCAGAAGCCTTTGATTGGCTCTCCAACTGGCTGTCACACAAAGAGGTAAGGATTCCCTCCTCTGCCCTTCTGACTCATCAGCAGTTAGCCCCAGTGACGAGTATGCATGTGAGTGTGTGAGTGTGAGTGTGTGTTTGCCTGCATGTGTGCAGTCGAGAAAGGGTGACTGTGAATGAGAGGGAAAAAGAATGAGAGTGAGACTGTTTCGGTACGTGTCGACATGAATTCTTAATTTTATTTTTGCAGGAGTGTGTGAATGTGGCCACAGAGAACGTGTGTTAAGTGTGTAGGTATATGCAGATTTGAGTGTGTGTGTGTGTGTGTGTGTGGTGTGTGTGTGTGATTTAGAGTGCATGCGCATACATGCCACAGTGGCCTACAGTACAGTTGTTTGGAATATTAAACACAGTGCCGTGCTGGCGGCTGTTATAAAATCGAGAGGCAGCATAGCCGGAGTGTGACTCACACACTGACTCACTGACAGCACTGCCATGGTGTGTGTATGTTTTTGTATGTGTGCAAGTGTGGTGTGTGTGTGTCTGTCTCACACTCTCTGGCTGGCCTGGCAGTCTGATTCTGTGTTACTGGTGTTCTAAGAACTCTGAACCCTGCCGCATTCCTTGGATTTCACACTAGCAAACAAGGTAGCATGTGTGCGTGCGTGTGTGTGTGCACTTGTGTACTGTACGGTCTTGTACCTAAGGGTATGAGACCATATGTGTGATGCATGTGCATGTGCAAGCCCCTATGCATGTGTGTGTCTATGTGCGTCTGCATGTGTGCCTACAGGAGCGTTTGTGCCTCCAGTCATGCGTGCGCTATTACCAAGAGCCTGAGACCTCGAGCCGCTCCAGAACGCCCTGCCAGCATGCACACACCCCACCTCCTCCCATCTTCCCATTTCACTGATTTATACACCAACATGAAAGGCAGTGTACCTGTTGTCAAGGGCAGTAAGTCAAAACAGTGTGTGTACAGTAGCTCTTATACTGTACCGCATTCCAGCGCCCTGGTTGCAATCGTAAATCAAGGGACTGCGCCGCTTTTAACAACCACATTGCAAGCTGCAAATCTGTGTGTGCATGCATATGTGTCAGTGTTGGGTGATGTGCCGCGCTCTATCATCTTGTGGCGATAAAGCAGAGAGTGACTTCTTATTTACTTTCTAATGCCTGACACTGGTGTCACTTGAATGTCCTCGCTTAACATAAATCACAGTTTGCAAAAGCTAAGAGGGAAGTGAGAGACGTAGCTTGTGTGTGTGTGTGTGTGTGTGTGTGTGTGTGTGTGTGTGTGCGTGCATATATGTGAATTATTTGTGATGTATGGTCTAATGTCCCGCCAACAATAGAAGCTGGAAGAGCATTCACTTAACAGAGCAACTGTTGGGGAGAAGAGGAGGGCTATTTTCAGAGTTAGTGTTTGGCTCAGGGTAACAGCAGGCATGTGGAGTTAAATGAAAGGAATGAATACAAGTCCTACATCAAGTGAAATAACACAAGGCTGTGTTTGTGTCCATGTGTGTGATGTGTGCGCATTTCTTGCATTCAAGTGCATTTTGTGTTTGTGTAAGTGTGTGTGTGTGTGTGTGTGTGTGTGTGTGTGTGTGTGTGTGTGTGTGTGTGTTGGACCTGATATCCAGGTTTGGCCTCATACCCTGCCCGCCAACCTATCCTGCCCTATGGCTGTTGTTAATGATTTCGAAATCATCTGCTGACAAAAGAATGAGAGCGAAAGAGAGAGAGCTTGTGTGTGTGTGTGTGTGTGTGTGTGCGGCGTGCGCGTGCATGTATGCATTGCGCAAGATGCTTATCAGAGTGTGCTGTGTTGTGATCAGTGAGGGAGGCCTTGGCTTGGGCCTGCACAGGAACTCACAGCAGCAAAACAGACTTGGCATCCTCGATGGTTGTGTCTGTGTGTGCTTGTGTGTGTCTGTCTGTCAGTGTGTGCCGGCAGACTACACTGATGTCTGCCTGTCTGTCCCGTGTCTGTCAGTAGGACACCATCGTCCAGCAGCCTGGTATCAGTGGGTCATTATGAGCCTGTTTGCGTGTTAGCCAACCTCCGGCTCCTGCCAGGTAAACAGTGTGTGTGTGTTTACAGTTGACCAACCACTTCCTAGTACAACACAGTGCCCATATCAGGCTTAACCCTTAACCCATCAGCCTTATCTCGCTTACAGTTCATTACAGTACCAAACTATTTTTATGAACTTTAACTCTATAAACAATATTTGAACATTGACCACAGATAAAATTAGCCATGGCTCTAACAATGGGTATTTCATGTGTGCTTTCCCACTGCTGACACAGAGATGGCAAAAATAAAATATGATGACGGGGAGCAGTTGTATATTATGGCTGTTCAGTATCGCTGTAAATCTAGATGGGAAATATCAGAAAGGGAGTTAATTCCTCTTTCCTTTGCCACCTGGCCTGTGCTTTGTGCTCTTCTCAAAAAAAAAAAAAAATGCACATTTATTAAAAGTAGTTTTGAATGCAGCCACCTGGTGCTTCTCGCCCACTCAAAAACACATCAATCCTCATGAGTCAGGAGCAGGAACAATGAGAGAGAAAGACGGGCAGAGCACATGGTGGCTGTTGCTTTTGATTGTTCCTGTCACAGCCATCGTGATAGCCAAGACAGAGGTGATGAAAATTCAAATATGCTTCATATATGCACATATATGGAAGTCCATTATATGTACATACAGTATATAACATTTCCATAAGAGCAGACATAGCATGCTTAGCTAAAACCTTGGCTAGGCCATCAGTCTTCTGCCTGCATGAAGACTTGAAAATAGGATACATACCAATTTACATCATAATTTCTTGTGACATGTATATGTCCATGAGGCTAAAGCAGTGATCTAATGGCTGCAAGATTTATATATTATTGCGCTTTTCCATTACATACTGTAGTATTAGCTCTACGCACCTTGGTGCTACATGCTTTACTATTCTGGATTTTTTTTCTGGATTTTGTTTTTTCATCCCTTCTCTACCAGGTGTCTCTCTTCTCTAAAGGTGTTTTATTAAAAAAAAAAAAAAATCAACAAGACAAACTCAAAATGTTTGTTCACATGGACAGATTATCAACTACGACATAATTTTCACAAGTCTCTCTTTGGTATGTTCTGGTTGCAAGCAGCAACTGGGGCTTCGCTGTTCATTTTCTCTCTGATCAATCAATGGTCTGCAGTGTTTCATATCACATTTTAGTATCTGCTCAGCTCACCTGGAGCTTTTCATTGAGGCGGTTCCAAAAATAATATCTAGCACCACCAGATACTATTTCAACCTTTGGTCCAACGGCTGGGCCAAAAGTGACATTCATTGTGTATTATGGTGTTCTTTTCTGTGTCTTCCTACCACAAAAATAAATAAGTGATAGTCAAAATAACCGAATTTTAACAAAAAGGCTTCATGCCTAATGGTCCATATCACAGCATGGGTGGCATTGTCTTGTCATCTCAACAACGCAAATAGAGGCTGGAGGCTGAAACTCAGGTCAGCTCAAGTCTCAGGTAAGTTATAAGTCACAAGAGTGTGTGAAGTGGCTGAATGGGCTACACCAGGTCACGGGGAATGGAACAACATTTTTTTTTTGGCCCTCTTACACAACAAAGGCAGCATTCTCCTTCCACATTTTGAAAAATCAGAACAGAGTATTTCCCTCTAACTCGACGCCTACACACCACCTTCTCTCCCAGAGCTGAAAAATAAAGTGAAACCAAAGACAGAATGTGACATGAGAGGCTGTCAGGCGCAGCTCGGGTCAACAGCAGGGGGTCAAAGCCACGTCTGTAACCCAAGACTCACTGAGTGATGTGTTAAGTGTCTCTCAGGGACACTTTAGTACATGACAGCGCAGTGAGGAGAGGGGAGCCCAGGGGTGTATTTCATCCCCCTGTAGACCGTAAGGCTTTACACGGCTGGCCTGTCTGTGCCATTCGCTGAGTATCACACACAACATGTCAAAACACAGGCAGGACGCCAGCTGCAAAAACCCAAACTCCCCTTCGAACCAACACATGACGAGAGGAGTAAACACCGGGTGCATCCAAAAACAGAGGCGAAGGTCTGACAAGTACACATGCAGGCAAAGTAGGGTTGGGTTTTGGCGGTGATTTCCCAATTCAACTAGATTCCAATTCACAAAGTCTTGATTTGCAGTGCACATGTAGCTCCTCTTTAGCATCATGGTTTTCAGATCCGAAATGCATCAAAACATCTGCTCTTACTGTTGTTGGTTTATTCATTCACAACATGCAATTTGGTCAATGGAGTTTCCTTGACTGGTAGTTCAGCAGATGAGAGGTGCTACAAATAACAATTTGCAAAAAATCTTCCCCGAAAATCCGCTCAAACAAAAAGGGAAAAAATATCATAGCTTAAAAGATCAGTCTCTGGATTTTACGGATCAATATCCTCTCATCCAAGTGAAGATCATGATTATTTTGAAAATCAATTTTTACTCAGCCCTATCCCGAGTAAGAGACGCATACACAGATTAAGAAGCAGCAGCAAGATGAGGCAGACTCACACCCAAATGTGTGAAGGTAATGCACAAATACTTTCAGCTACGCGCACACACACACACACACACACACACACACACACATCACATCTCTTCGTACACACACACACATACCCTGTAGCAGTGGCCGTGAGACAGCCTGGGAACAGCTAGTCCACTAATGAGGTCTATCCCATGGGGATTTAGTACTGCACGGTGGAATGCAGCTCTCCACTCTCATGACTGACCTGCCCTGACACACACACACACATGGAGCTACTTTACTGTCCGAGAGCTGCCCGCTTACACATGAATGAGAACTGATAGAAGGCATCCAAGAATAGGACACTTTTCGTAGGTAATTTCGTAGGTGGTGTATTAGAGCCGACGCTAACAGGCACAATGGGGAATTTGACACTAATTTGAGACATGAGCAAGTAGAGGCGGGGAGAAAGGGGGGAACAGGCTGAGAAAATAGAATGAGAAGGAGGAATAAATAAACAAGGGCAAAGACGGGTCAGCGAGAGGGCGATGCGGAGGGAGAGAGAATTATGAGGATACAGAGTTTTGTTTGCACTTCACATTTGCTTACTGCACTGGCTCCTGGTCTGCATGTGAGAGCCAACGCGAAGGAGTTTTCTAGAACAGATCTGGTGTCTGCAGCAGACAGACCCCCTCATCAGTGGTCGGCTGCTAGTGCCTGCTGCTAGCTGAGAGACGGACAGCATGGCCACACCGCGCTGTCACGACTCTCCCACGGCACACTAAGAGCACTACTCCGAGTTCCCGACTGTTCGGTGCAAGTAGAAGCCTTGAGATGAATAAGTGTGTTTTGAAATCTCATTTAAAAGCTGGTGCGTATTCAAGCCGAACCATTTGGAGTGTGAATACGTCACCCAGAAGTACACAACTACTACTAGTCGACTGTCTTCAACTATACAGCACACAGCGCTAACATTTTGTGTTGAGATGGCGATTTGAAAATGTTTCCCTCTTGAAAACCTAAAATTGGACTTTTACGGTCTGAGAGCTTCTGAATTAATGTGGTTTGCATAAATTCCAAACACTTCTATTATGCTTTGCTCCTGTTAGATATATGCACTGGAGCTCACGGAGCTTAGACAGCCTGTAAACGGCCATGTGAATATGACGGTGCGACTGTACTTTATTGTCACTGGTGAAAGAATTACAGGCTGTCCTTTTAGACCTCTCTGTTAAGCAGTAAACGATGGTCTGCCTACTGCTGATCATAACAGCGCTCATTAATGTCGTGTGGCATGGCCTGTGTGATGACGACTGCCCTAAAAATGATAGTGCACAACCACTGTGCATCCGTCCCTGGAAATAAACACCGGCCCACCGCTAATCGTCCCAGCGTCAGCCGTGCGTAACGCCGTGTCACAGCCGCTGCGCAGGCTGAATGCCTTGCAGGCCTCTGTTTTGGAAAATGTGACAGGGGTTGCCATGGAGCTTGTGTTTGATCTATTGTAATTAACCAAGCCCATTGATTGCACAATGCTCTCCCCCTGGCTCGTCAGCAGGCAACCCTCAACCGGACGTCTCGTCAAACACCACATTAACCACCATTTATGCGGGTGCTTCCTCACACTTTGTCCTCACATGGCCTAACACGGATATACGGATCAGAGGAAGTGAAGGGGAGGGCAGGAGCAATGATCATTTCAGTTTTTAACAAAGGGTCAAGGTTATGGCTTGAAATGGGTTTTCATTCTGAGTTAAGCAGAACAGATTTTAATAGATTAGTGTGTGTGTGTGAGTGTGTGTGTGTGTGTGTGTGTGTGTGTGTGTGGTAGTTAGGTCACATATGAGAAGAACTGAACTTGTGAGGCAAAATTGAGCTTTACATTTATCATGTTCAAACTCTTCTTTGGATGAAGTGCTCCAGAAAGGGCACATTTTTAAATGCTTACATCTGGTTGGAAGTGCAAAATGAATACTTATGAATATGAATGCTTTATGATGACATGTCCATTTAAAACCATGGTTGATTTCCTGAAGCAGTAAAACTTTATTTATCCAAACCCCTTGGTAGTGGAGTTGGGTTTTTGTGCATGCGTATGCGTATGCATGTGTGTGTGTGTGTGTGTGTGTGTGTGTGTGTGTGTGTGTGTGACTGTGGTGTGATAAAATGAATTGAAACTGGGGATGACAGCTTTATTCAAAATGTGAAAGATAAACATTTTCAACTGCTCTGTTCCCATGCGTCATTGCTTCTGCTGAAATGGAAATTCCAAATAATTAATACAAATCAATACATGTTTGAATTCTTTATACCACAGTGTTTTATCCTTACTCCCGTTCAGCTGAAATCCAGTCAGTCTGGAAGACTAAGGAGGTTGTACTGGATGACTCCATCCCTCTACTAGTTTTGTCCTTTGTCCCTCAGTAGTCCAGACACTGTGGCCTGATGCATGTCATCCAGCCTGGTTTAAAGTCAATTAGCCCTGCCTCCCAACCCCAGGGGTGACAATCTGGGGCTCACATGTCCCATCAGGCCTGACCTTCACATGAGGGGCTGAGCCAACCCTCACATATGGCCAAGCCCTGGGGAGGGAGACAGCCAACCCGGCCAAGGACAGGGCACGGCAGCATGAGGGCTGCAAGTGAGCGCGATGCAGCTTCTAATGGCAACTTTGTTGTCCCTGTCTCTAGGAATCTATTTTTAGAGTATTACCGTTATTATTGGACAGTGTAGCAAGTGAGGTAAAGTAAAGGTGGGAGAGAACCTGTTCATAATGTGTGCAATAAGCCTCTTGCATAGTTTATAGTCAGTAGGCGATTTGTTGGCAAAATTACCATGAGCATCCAGCTTGTTATGCTGCCATCCCCCATCTCCATCCCCCAGCAAAGAGAGTGCAGGGGCAGAGGGGTTGTTAGTCTGGTCTGCTAATATCCCTATAATATTCCTTTAATATTTCAATGAACATTCAAGCGCCTGTGCTGCTGAAAATGCATGCCAGAAAATCCTGTATAACAAAATATTTAGGGGAGACATGACTACAGATATAGTTTTTACTAGATCTTTGCTCCCCCTGTATGTTCAAAAAATAACAAAATCACTACTGTTTATAGTATATCCAGGATAAGAGCCAATATATAAAACACTGGGCCTGGACTTTCCCACAGGCCGCTGTGAGACTCTCTTAACTTTCTTTCATCTCTTGCTAAATAACCCAAAGAGAACCAGGAGAGGCACACACCTGAAGCAACACCTAAGATCTACTCAGTGCCTCTGAAGAGACGGCATGAAATACGGCCCAGCTGACCACCCATGCCAAAGCTACTGAGGCCCGCCTAATCTAGCTAATCTACACCAGATTTATTTAACAATTCCATATTTCATAATGAATAACAATGTTATCCAAAGCTAAATCGGCTTATCTGGCTATGGATATTACAGCAATGTAAGACACAACCACATTTAAGAGGCATAACTCTTTTTAAGCCATAGTGCAATTTCATAAGCTGTGGGGGTCAGTAAGTAGGGGCTTGTAAAGAAACTGAAGCCTGCTTGTGCTACAGTTGCATAAAATGAATAAAAAAGATGTGTAAGATGGCTCGCTGCGGGAAAACAAGGTGTTTCTAATTTGAGGGTCTGTTAAACTGAATGTGGCAAAACAATCTGGGAATACAGCAAATTGGCTCTGCTGGCTTCTCCAAATAGTGTTTACTGTGTGTGTGTGTGTGTGTGTGTGTGTGTGTGTGTGTGTGTGTGTGTGTGGATGTGTGCGTCCCCAAGTGTGTGTGAACTTTCTGAGTGGCGATGGCTGAACAGTTGTGCAACTGCAGCCCATTTGCCCAAAGCAAATAGCAATATTCTAAGAAAGAGGAAAGGGAGGGTTGTGCTTTGTGGAGGTTTTTTGCCTGTGTGTTGCACTTGTGTTGTGTTGTGTGTGTGTGTGTGTTTTTTTTTCTTTTCCTTTCTATTTTCCACCAATGTCATTTGCGTTTAATCTGCAGGCCTTGCACAATTTTCTGTTTCGTTTGATGTTGAGCAACACTTTGATAAAGGTCACAAACAGTTGTGGCACTCCTTTTAAAAACACCTCACTCGAACATATCAGAGCATGGATATGAATCACAAGCAAAGCTGTTTTCATAGTCTTTTAATCATAGTCTACAATGATGAACTACCAGTGGTTATTGGGATATTTCGAAAGGTCACCTGGTTTGCACGAATGCCTTGCTAGATAGGTGCTGGCTGAACTTGTAAGGGCCTGTAAGTCTTCTGTTGCATTCCTGCATAACCATAACCTCTGGAGGCCGGGGGTTGCCAGGTGAAAGTACGACTATACTTACTCTTATGACGGGCAAAAAAGTAAGCTATCCACCAAAATAACAAAAAAAGTCCATTATATAAAAAATGCTAACCCACTTAAAATAATGTGGTAATCTACAGACACACATGCATTCCAATGACTCAAACTCACATTATTAAACAAGTCGACTCCACAAGCATGCCCTATATTTAGCTCAATGTTCATGAGGAAAAAATGACTGCATCAACAAAACGATTAATTAAACTGCGTGAAATGATCCAGAAATGGATTTACACACTTCTCATCCATATGTCCGCGACATGCACTTATACAGTTGGCTCGCTAAAATTAACCCTGAGGTGGACCCTGTCTGTGAGTAGTATAGTCCCTGGTCGAATTTTGGAAATCAGTGTTACAAACTCTCTCAGGCATCCAAAAATGTCCCACGGAGCCTACGCCCCTTGTCTGCTGTCTTTGCTATTCCCCCAACAGGATCGACGCTGCCTGAAGCCAAACAAGGTGTACTGGCCTTCACCTCCTTACAGGCATGACGTGTCTTGGTATTCAAATGGAAAGATACTGCACCTCCCTCTCACTCCCACTGGATCAGGGCCATTGTGTTGTGTTTGAAACTTGACAAAAAATTGGCTATTCCACTTAAAAGTCGGTGAATAAGTTAATACGTACAACATTTGAGACCCTTTTCCATCCTTCTTTGAGAAACATGATGTCATCTCTGAGTAATTGCTCCCAAATACTATCATTTTAATGCAACTATTGATTTCTCAATTTTAGTTTTTTAATTTCATTTTATTTGATTGATTTTAAAATTTTCATACTTGTTATTTATTTCTTTACACAACCCGTTTTGGCTATTATCTTTCGTATGTTTACACGTGTTTGTACAGGTTTAAGTTGCTTCTATCTATATGAGAGCAGGCTGCCTGAGGTCAGTTAAACAGAGGAAAATGTAATTTGTGCAAGATGTTTATGTGTACCGGTTTACACAGTCATTCAATAAATAGACACTGGGAAAAAAATAAATAAATAAATGGATTTACAAGTAAAGCCTGACTCAAGGGCGCAAAACAGGAAAGCAGAACACCTGTGTCGAAAGGTAAATACGGGGGATGATGAAACAGATGTGTCCGTAACAAGGCAATACCCTGTCAGCACAAAAGTCATTAGTTGCAGCCAACGATGAACTGTGCACAAGCATATGCTCGGGAGATGTGCGTGTGCGTGTGTGTGTGTGTGTGTGTGTGTGTGTGGGTGGGTGGGTGGTTGCACACTCATGCACGGGTGAAAAGGTAATATCCCTTCAGCCTTACTGGCAAATCTGCCTGTGCTGGCAGGGCCACAACCAGGGGGATTTCACCAGAAGGTAAATGGGAGGCAGTGTGTGTGTGTGTGTGTGTGTGTGCGTGTGTGTGTGTGTGTGTGTGTGTGTGTGCACGCGCATGTGTGGGGGTGAGTACTGGGAAACCTCCTGATAATAAGCCAGATTGCATTTTCAGATCACTTTTTTATTTCCACTCGAATTGTGAAAGGCGAGGGCTTGGTGATCTCAAGCTGACTCCAGGTCTGTGGTAAGGGGCGACTTTGCCCCTGAGCCGCTGCGTCCTGCTATTTACCTTCACAACTGGGAGTCCTGTGTTTACCAACCACACATACACACATACACACACACACACCAGCCAGTGCCTAGCATCGAGATTGCTCGCTGTCACTAAGCACACATATGTCAGCCTGTTAGTCAGCGCACTTCCCCGCTCAGTGACATACGGATGTCTGCTCCTCCCTTCATCAGGATATAAGTCTGTCATCTGTTCAGTGGTTCTCCTCTGCCCAGCCTAATGCTGTTGGAAAGTCATCCTATTTAGCTGTCATATGTCCATAAAAACTGTCTCATGGTGAAAAATATGGATTTCATTTCTGGCCTCATGAGAGAACAAGCCCGAGCGATGAAGGTTTTTGCAATGTAATTTTGCAGTCTAATGCGATCTGGCTTTGAACTGCCACTTCTGTTTGCTCTTCCAGTAAAAATACATAAAGCAATCCATCCTCTAAGTAAGAACACATTTTGGACTGGTTATACTGCATATGTTTTGATATTTATTGTAGGGTTGGAAAACAGACAATGATTTTTTTTTTGTATACATTGCATACACAGTATATACTGTAAATCATTATTTCTTTTAGTCATTTTAAATTATGTGTACCATATAACATAGTGAAACTGCTTGGTAGCACAAATTCATAATGCATTCAGCCCTTTATTTTGTTTTGCAGTAAAGAGGCGTGCATGTGTTCTGAAGATGCACGTTGCACCCTTTTCTTGAACTTCATCATTTGCCTTTGCTTGCATGGTATGTTAATTGTTTGCAAATAGCTCCTTTCTGCATTAACGACTCAGGGTCATACACAGCACGTTTTCAGTTATTCAGTATTGTATGCAAAATATGTCATATATACATATATCCCATTCTTACACAAAAACCCAAGGTCACATTTTGATTGGCTGCCTCGTATCTCTGATACTCTCACATTCCCAGTAATGATGGGTTTCCATGCTGAGCAGAAAATTCCTAACCGCCCATTTGTCACTGGAGTCATTTCTCTCCTTTACACTCTTTTGTCTGGCAGCCCTATACAAGGCCTGACTCACAGACAGTGGAGCTTTTGAAATGCAGCAAATTTGAAATGTAAAAATGTTCCTTTTTTGTTTGATTAGTGCCCCAGACCACACACACTGTGGGGGTGCGGTGGAATTTTTCTTCTTAATAAGCACGTTTCAGGTCAAAACAGGCTGTTTTCCTTTCATTCATATTCATGTTGGAGTGTCTATGAAAACAGGCGTGCCTGAATCATCATAGCACATCACAAAGCTGCAGTATATAGATGGTTGCTTCAAAGGCAGTGGATGTCATTTGGCTATATTTCCCAACACGCAAATCACTGAGAATTATACTAATTATCCTACTGTATGGAGCGTTTGGTTTTCCAAGGCTTCATTATACCACTGTGTTAAATTATTCCTTTGCTTTGGCTTTTGATTAGAGTTCAAACAATACTGCAGTCAAAGATTCTTCTGAGCACAGGGAAAGAGAAACACACAAACTAGAGCTGTCATTTGGCTCATAGTTGAGAGAGCAAAGTGCTTTCCCATGCCAAAAAAAAGGATCAGTCATAAATACATCCATTGCTACAATAAAACCATCTACTGTGGGCACACAGATAAGACCTGTTACCATACACATCATAATTTATGATATATGGATATGGAATGAAAAAAGCTACCCAGTTCCTCTTCTTCTCAATCTTTCTCTCGCTCTGAATATTTACACCACCATTCTTGGACAAGACCACCTTTGGAATACAATAACAGCATGAACTGGATATTTTGTGCAGAGAAATATTAACATTGGAAAGTGTGCTCATCCCTTGAATTACACATTCCAGTTTCACTTCAGATATGTTATCTTGACAAATGTGTCATTAGAGAAACACGTCTGACAGCCCAAGCCCATACTAGGCATGGAATGCTGTCCTGTATACAGCGGGGCAGATGGACAAAGACACCGATGTTAAAGAACAGTGACAAGCCACATTAAACAGTAGATTGCCTCAGCAGGCTACAGTCAAGCTAATAGATTTCAGTATGGGGTCATGGGACCCCCAGGGTCCAAACTGACATCAAACAATCCTTTAGTAATGTTTGTCTGCCTCTTACATAAACTCCTGCTGTTTACCATTCCCACCCATTTATGTATCAGCATATTAGTATCGGGTTTGCTCTTGCACAACTGCCTTGCTTCTCCAACACCCTTAAAAAGTACAGATAAATGCAATTTTAAAACTGTCTTCAGTCTTGAGTTTGTGTCTGTGCTGCCAGTCCATCATTGCAAAACTTTTTTTGGTTGGAATTCCCTATGGCCAGTGTTGTGTTTACAGAGGAAGTGGCCTGCATTTGCAGTCAACACATATCACCAAAACAGAAACTGACTTCACATTAGCATTTCTGACCAGAGGCCATATTTACAAAGAGGCACTAATTACCACTAAGCTACAAATTTAACAGACACAACTGTCTCCAGTTTAGCAGCTGATTTCTTATGACTGCATATGCAAAGTAAATCAGTTGCAAGTTTCCAGCTAGAATACCTGAGGCACAACCAAAGGCCTCAAAAAACAACACAGATCCCCGCTGGGCTGCTACTGTCGACTGGAGCGAGCCACAGGACTCAACAACGTGTGATCACCAAAGTCTAAAATTTCATGAATTCCGCACCGACTCTGAAATGCATATTTAGGATTTGGGGAATCATGTGTGTATTGTCACTCAAGCTGAGAGTAGATTATATGACAAAATGGACATGCTATTTTCACCTGTCCTTAACATGAAAAATTAATTAACATCTGGGCCAATAAACATCTTTGGTTAACGTTAAAGGAACATACCCGTCGCATTTTGACTTCTTTGACAGATGTGATTGCATCTGTTTCATATAAATATTGGTTGCATGAGTGTGTGTAAAATATGCATTGGTAGCTTGATGGTTAAGAGTAACTTATACCAAGTCACTCCCTGTCACTGTTCAAAATATGTTGTACATAATACACAATATAGCCTACTCTAATCAAATTCCTTCTAATTTGTGCATTAATACCAACTTGAGCTTAACAGCAAACACTCGCTGTGCCTCCAGTTGATGTCTGTACTCGCTCTGTGTTGCAACTTTCAGCCACGCCAACCTCCTCTATACTTAGTTACTCTTAGTTAGTAAACCGTATTCACGTAAATTGCATTGTATACACATCAAACATCATATTTACGGGTTAGTAGCATATGAACGCCCTGCTCGAAGTTGTAATTACAAATATGACATGCAGGAATATTGACGATACTCGAGTTTCCGAGTTGTAACGTTTCATGATGGCAAAAACGGTCCCATTCTGCTCGGCTTTCTGCAGAATCTCTGTTTTTCATTCTGCTGCCAAATAGAGAGCAACTTTGATGCTTGGTCTTTGTAGCTGTGTAAAACCCACTGAATAAACACACTTCTAATGCCATCCATGTTTGTGCTTTCAGATTGCTCTGTTTACCCGATATTTATGACCACCACTGACAGACAGATATGATCTGACTGTTGAGAAAAGGGCAGAATAGATCCTCTGTGGCCCTTTGATGTTAGATATCGGTAATAAAACTTTGGTCAAGATGAAGTAACGGTTAAATAAGAAACACTTTAGCTGGAAATGGAGACCGTCAGTCGGTAGAAAACCTCTTTGCACGTGTCTCCTGTGGAGTCAAATTGACATTTCAGGATATTTTATTACCGTATTCTGGATTTTGAATTTTACAGGTGATTTGTATGTCTTATAGAGTTTTTTTTAAGTCACCCCCTCTGCATTACTTTACCTTGGATGAGGTCAGTCATTACTTCATGTTCGCCTGTGTTTTCTCCTTCACAGTGTAACAGTATGTCATGCCTCCGACTCCGACTGAGGGAGACATGCATGTTTGATCTACAGTTGCTCACAACATGCTCTATCTACTCAAGGTTAGACCGTTCCATTACATCCCATCCATCATTCAGTGATGTAAACATCCCCGGAGCATAAATGTACCGCAGAGTCTCGCCAAATGCCCTTTACCGACAGAACAAAAGGAAGGGAGAGAGACGACAGGGGAAAGAGTGGACGAAAAGAATAAATGCGGCATGAGCGGGAGGAGAGACAGATGATTGCCAGAGCGAGAGAGAAACAGAGAGAACAGAGAGGAGTGAGAAAGAGAGAAAGAGAGAGACAGATGGAGTGAGGAAGAGAGAGAGACAGAAGCAGGGAGAAATGTTCCTGAGAAGTACACAGGGATTTGCTGTGTATCCTGCTCTCTCCGTGTGAGAGGATTTGTTTAGGCTGGACAGGATACAGGGGGTACATCTGGACAGGTTCAGCCCAAATGCAGATCTCTCTTCCTGTAGGCAGCAAGAGGGCCTTCTCTCCACGGACAGCAGTCTCTGCAACTGAACCCTCACAACACAAAGGCCAGAGTAGAGATTTACAGCCCAGCAGCTCATATGGTACTGTTTGTATTTATTTACCTGTATAAAACATTTACTGTTTGCATTAAACACTGGGAACCCAAGACTTTGTGATAGAAATTTAGTTGAAGGTCTGGTTTAATCGCACCGGACTGGATGCTTCAAATGCTTGTAAAACTTGAGAAAATTACGGGGGCAAGCACTGTAAGGAGGTGAGACAAGCGATCACGGTGGTCTTGTTTTATTATCGGCTTCATTCTTTTATCATGACTATCTAGCAGGAGAGAAAGTGTTAAATTGCTTTTTTTCCCCTTCTTTTAATGTGCCAAGAAGCAGAAAATGAGCAGAATGTCGTCTTGTCTCCCCCCACCCTCTCACCCTCTCTCTCTCTCTCTCTCTCTCTCTCTCTCTCTCTCTCTCTCCACCTCCTCCGCCTGTTTCCAGTTACCTTTCAACCGGTGAAAAATATTTACTCCTGAAAATGAAGAGGATAACTTTCCATCTCCGACACTGTTCCAGGAGGCATCTGGCTTGTGTTAGAAGATCTCCGGCGTGTGTGTGTGCATGTGTGTGTGTGTGTGTGTGTGTGTGTGTGTGTGTGTGTGTGTGCATCTGCGCATGTGCATGTGTGCGTGTGTGGTGGAGAATGATAATCATAATAAGAGTGTATTGTTCCACTGTCTGTCTTCTCCCACTGGGGAAGTCGACTGCAGCGGATTCCACACAAGCACAAGCCACAGAGTATCCCACAAACACACACACACACACACACACACACACACACACATACACACACAACGGACCTCCCCTGTAGGAGGAGATTCTTGTAATACTTTCTCCTTTCTTACAAAAGAAAGTACACACACACTCACGCACACAGAGGACCCACAAAAAGGAGAACTTCCCATTCATACACAGAACATGTACCGCTAACCTGTGAGGTCACACATGATGTGCATGCAGTCATCCTCCTACTTACACTGGGGAATCCCACTCAGCATTTCTGAGTTCTAACTTTGGTGAAGTCCGTGGTTGTGTGAGTGTGTGTGTGTGTGTGTGTGTGTAAACCCAGCCCTCTGACCATGAACCAGCTTACAGCATAAGCTACATGGTTGAGTAATCGCCTATGAAGGTAATTTAGGGATTTAAGAATGTTTGAAAGCGGAAAATAACAAACCATGAATGTAAAACGGAAACATGAGAGCCAATGTCTAACGAACTAACTAAAATATTTAAAAACCAAGTAAGATCCACATCGACATGGAGTGCACTAATGTGTGAGCGGATGCTGCCTATTAACCTCAAACCACCAAACTCATTCCGCTGGAAGTTTTCAAATTAACAAATCTGATCTGATCATCTTCTCTGCAGCTCGGACCGCTTTTTCTTTTAAACTTGAATCAAATTTTTTTTACAGCAGTATCGGTAAAGACATTTTCATGCCAAAGAGCAGAGGAGAGAAAAAAAAATCAGATTTCAGACAGAAATGTTCAGAGTTCACCCACAGCTGATCTGATGTTTCTGCAAGAGTACCTCTCGGTTTAAGGATTCCTGGCGCTTCTTCACAGAGACATGATCTGAGAAAGATGATGGGGAATTTTTTTTTCTTTTTCTTTTCTGGGGATAAAGATACAGTTTAGATCTATTAAGACAAATACAAATAAAGCTCAGACAAGCATTATCACCAAAGAAAACAATTACCCATGCAATGTCTATGAAGCAGCTCCAGGTTTTCTAATATGACACAGGTTTAATACAAAGGCAGTCCACATTTTGGTATTCAATCATTGTATCGCCTTTTAGCCACAAGTACACCAAGGCCTCCTCTACATTTTTATGGCTTTACAGGTATTTTTTGGTGTCTGGCTTTGGGATGGACTTGCTCGTGTTCACAAAAATTGACTGGGCCTTCCTAACATGCATTGTATAACCCCTTTGACTGGGTGGTATTCTTCTTTAGGGGTTAGCTACCGTGAAATAATCCCGGTAGAACCGAGGTAGTTGCTCCCTCGTCCTGCACTCCACACGGAGAATACCTCATTGCTCTTTTCCAGGCAAGCCTCCATCCAGGTTTTAGTTGTTCTCTCAGATGCACAGCCAGGCGCGGTAAAGAATAATAACATGTCAAAGGGGCTCAGAGCAGCACAGACCACGGAAAATGGAACATGCCTAAGGGTGGAAAAACACTTCAAGATTTCTCACTGTGCTCTTGAATTTATTAAGTCCCCAGTCCCCAGCCAACTTTTCAAGATCAGGGGAGAACAAGAGAGAACAACAGGATGACTTTGCAGACGAGCTTAATTGTGCAAGATCAGGCTCTAATCTTGGTTTTACTATTATAGCCCCAATTATGCCATTACAAAGCAATTTGGGAGATATTTGCTGAAAAACATCTTTCACTGCTCTTCACATATTTGTCCTCGTATCCTCCTCAGAACATGAGCAGTTGATGCTGATGACATCTGCGGGGTTTTTTGTTCTTGGAAGCTGTGAGAAATGTTGGATGGTTTTTCTCGGATGAATATTACAGTCTGGCACGTTGCAGTGAGAAAGAAAATGATTCATGGTGGACCCGCTGTAGGTTTTATTCACATAGCAGTTTATGGTGATAAGCTTTGTGTGCATACTGATTATCAAATAAAAATAATAATAAAAAAAAAAACACTGTTCCATTCAGTGTAGTTAATTCGTTGAACAAACTGAAAGCAGTCAATCAATCTTTTAAAACCCAAAAGCATCCTAAAATCTCCCAGCGGCAAATCAGGAATGTTGTTCCTACAATTAAGGCCCACCACAAGAAAACTACAGGGCATACTTCTGCCAGCACTGCAATCGTCAGGATCTGACAGTTCCACATGTCAGCTTTTCACCAAGACTTAATAATTCCTTCCATGCCCCATTACCAGTTTGTTTTATATTAGGAGATATGCACAATTTCGTGACTTACCAGAACTGGGACATGAGATATAGCCAATTTTAGGCATTTTAGCTGATTATCACAACACACCCATGGCTAATCAGCACAGTCTTTGTTCAGTGGCCATTAAGGCTTCCCTTCCACCTCGGGCTGTAACTAGTAATTATTTCATTTAGTCTATAAAGTGAAAAATGATGACAAATGCACACGGGAAGTTAGCAAAGCCTGAAGTGATGAGTGAAATTGCTTTCTTAATCTGACTCGCTGAACCCGAAGTACTAATTTTGTAATGCTATTGACAGAAAAACGGTACGCACCTAAGTGATCTTTGTGAAGCTGTAATCAGCAAACGTTTGGGATCTTTTTTTTACTTGATAAATAACT